>NC_079402.1:2130406-2350406 GCF_029220125.1 Pseudoliparis swirei | reverse complement strand
AAAATAAATAAATATACACTTTTATTAATCCCCAAGGGGAAATTAGTTCTCTGCATTTAACCCATCCTTAGTTATTAAGGAGCAGTGGGCTGCGGTGAAGCGCCCGGGAAGCAACTGGGGGTTCAGTGCCTTGCTCAAGGACACTTCGACTTGCAGCTAATGGGGAGAGCGGGGATCGAACCCACGACCCTGCGGTTGAAGGACGGCCCTCTTACCCCACTGAGCTAAAGCCACCCCTTATCTATAGCAGTTTTTTCTTAGATGTTCTTAACAGCCGGAGCGACTTTAAAGCGTCTTAGAATCAGTTTGTTCAAACTCAGATTCATCAAACTCTTCACGGCACACGCGTGATGAGAACCCGTCCTTCACGCCCCTGGAGTGTAAAGGCCTGAACTCAGCTGAGAACGAAGACGTTTGAATTCAGACGACGCCGAACAAAACTCTCCAAGACGGAGTCTCCGTCCGAGAGAAATGAACACGATCCGATCAAACTGTTCAGGGAACATCCGACATTATGGGATGGAAGTGGATTGAGGTCGTATCCTGGAAAGCCGAGGAGGAGAACAACGTTTAGACTGATGCTGAAGTCCTCCCCGTGGTTCAGGCACTTGTTGTGACTCCGTTTGCCAAAATGAATACAGAGACACACAGAAGCTCTAAACGGACCAATAGAGGATCTGCATCGCAGCGCGTGACCTCGGTATTTATATATTCTGTTGTCAACGAGCGCCGTGAACCCAAACAGACTAAACACGTCGTCGCTTCAGAGCACAGAAAATAAACGTCGGCGGTGGCGAGCTTTGCCGTAATGGCAGAGGTCGGGGAGATGCTGGTTTGGGGTGAAGCACGTCCTTCGGGTCGGTCGGCGGTGGTGAGGACTGATTGTCGTGCGGTGGAAACATGACCGGGGCTTTTAAATCACAGGAGAGAACTACGGGGTTCGAAACAGGCGTGTTCGGCTTCATCCCGAAGTGCAGAGAGCAGGAGGGAGATGTGCCAGTTT
The DNA here is from genome assembly GCF_029220125.1 of Pseudoliparis swirei. Lineage (NCBI taxonomy): Eukaryota > Metazoa > Chordata > Actinopteri > Perciformes > Liparidae > Pseudoliparis > Pseudoliparis swirei. The sequence goes on along the minus strand of NC_079402.1, from coordinate 2,349,403 downwards.
CATACCTTCACTCCGAAAATACACATTGAGGCGATTATTTGATTATTCAGTCGTGTCTTGCTGGTATGTCATTTCATAAGACAGAACTTTGGGCAGTTTTCATAAAATACTGTTTCTCTGATCCAGACATCTCCACTTTAGTCGTAATTTGTTTTTTACAGATTGGTTTGACCACTCGTAGATTTATAGAACATTGTAATTAATTTATCTTTTCATGGCTGTTGATAGTATTTTCTAATTCAATTTTGTCCAACATGGACCTGTCTGTAGCCAATCAGATGTCGTCCAGCCTTAAAGGGGCGGGGCTTATCTCCGTGGAGACCTCTTCTTTAGGAAAGGGAATGACAGGGGGGCGGGGGTGATTTCAGGGGGGCGGGGGGTGATGACTACAATGGGAGGGGAAACATCACAAATTACAATCTGCTTTACAATCTGTACACAAACGACATCCCTGACCTTTTACCTTTTACATCGGATCAGGAAAAACTCCCCAAAAAATAGGAAAAAGACCTTGAGGAAAGAACAGAGGAGGATCCCTCTCCAGGATGGACGGGTGGATCGACGTCATGTGACCAGAAGGAATCGTTACAGAGTTACATGAACTGTTTGCAGTTTGTTTTGGACGCTGAATGATGAAGTTGTATTCCCTCATAATAACACTGAGCCAGCCTCACGTCATACGCAGCCTCATGCACAATCATTCAGTGCGTTTACATGATGGTATAATTCGAATCTTGCTTTAGTCGGACTATGCTATCTTTTGGGGGATCTGCTATTATCCCAATATACATGGCAGTGAGTGATTCGAATCATTGGCCGAAAGCATGTCATATCCGATACGATTCACCATTTCGGGTCTTCTTCCCATCCATGAACTTTAGTATGTTCAACTCCTTCAATGCATTAAGCATAAATTCTATCTGCTCTTCGGTCCAGAAATGTGTGGTGGCTCTTGTGTTCTCCACAGCGTTGTTTGTTTGTTTTCTGCCGGCCAGGCTCCCGGCAGTGACAACTTATCGTCTCTTTCGACTTCCGGGCCACGACATGGGAGGGAGGGAGGGAGGGGGGAGGAGGACGGCGGGATCTCAAGCATGCGCAAAGACGCAAAGTCCAGTTCCTCATCCAATTCACCGTTACATGCCGCGATAGTCGAATTATCAACCGGATCGGATGGAGTTATCCAGGGGTGTTAATCGGATCGTAGTCGGACCGCACATAGTCGAACAAATGTGTTTACATGAAACGGATAATTCGATTTCCGTCCGACTAAGCCAGTTATTCGAATGCATGTAAACACGGTCATTGTGGTAAACAATGGTTCCTCTCCATTGTTCTCCAGACCCAGAGGATACATTGAGGCGGGCTGCTGTGGGAAAACCCCTTCTCCTTGCTTTGAGGTTAAAGTAGAATTGCCAGATGGATGACGGTTAACAGATGGGTCACATGTTTCCTTTGGGCCAATCAGAATCATTTAAAAACTGTTTAACAGGTACGGGACTTTTCGTCTCAGAGGCCGCCCTCTTTGACCTTGTGGTACGAGGGTGGATTACCAGATGCAGCGGTGTGCAAAAATCACATTTATGTACGGGAATCTACAAAAATTCCCAAATGGTCATTATTGGAATTATAAATAAACTAAATAAACAATGGTCAGGCCTCTCAGCCCTGAGTAAATATATATGTATACAGTATATATTATATTTATATATATATATATATAGCTTATATATATATCTTTTATAAATAATATACATGCATATATATTATATTTATATATTTATATAGCTTATATACTGTATATATATCTTTTATTTATAATATATATATATAATATAGATATATAGTATATATATAATTCTATATATATGATATATATATACTATATATCTTTATTATATATTATATATTATCTATCTATATTATATATATATATATATTATATATATAATCTATATATATTATATAGATATATATAACATATATAGATTATATGAATATGTATCTCTATAATATATATGATATAGATATATTTGTATATTATATATATTTATATGTATATATAATATATATAGATGTATAATATATATAGATTATATATATAATATATAGATATACATACTATATATATATATTTATATATATTATTTATAAATATATATGTGTATATCTATATTATATATTTATAGAATATATATATATATAATATATTATATATAATAGACTCCCCTCTCCCGCAGGAAGGCGTAGTGATGAGAATGGAGGGGTGAGGTGCTCAGACGCAGCAGGCGTGGTGAGTTTACTGGACGTGTCTCAGAGGACATGCAGTAACATGCCAGTCATTTGTTTTCCACAGGAAAAATAATAATATATGACTGGGCTAAACCATAAAAAGAACTTGTGTGCTTTCCCTAATTTTCAAGTTATATATATATAGAGTCCTCCCGCCTCATAGACGTGTGGTTCTGTTCCAGAGTGACACCAAACCTCTGGAATATTCACAGAAGGTTTCCGACTATAGCTTCTGACCCGTCTTCATTAAATTCACACGAGTTGGGTTTATGTGTAATATCTGAAGCTCAAACCGCCGCGAGCTCGTAACTGTAGATTTTAATTGTGGAAAAATGTGCAATGAGAATTCTAACGACAAAAAGTTCTGTTGGTTTGTTTAAACGGACGACCGCCGCCGACTCTTCAGTGTGAAGCAACACGTTGAAATGTTATTCACACGCAGCCTCGGCCTCCATGAGCCCGCCCTGCATGATCTCGGCCTCCATGAGCCCGCCTCCATGATCTCGGCCTGCATGATCTCGGCCTGCATGATCTCGGCCTCCATGATCTCGGCCTCCATGAGCCCGCCTCCATGATCTCGGCCTGCATGATCTCGGCCTCCATGATCTCGGCCTCCATGAGCTCGGCCTCCGTTAGCCCTCCTCCATGATCTCGGCCTCCATGATCTCGGCCTCCATGAGCTCGGCCTCCATGAGCCCTCCTCCATGATCTCGGCCTGCATGATCTCGACCTCCATGATCTCGGCTTCTATGATCTCTGCCTCCATGAGCTCGGCCTCCATGATCTCGGCCTCCATGAGACCGCCTCCATGATCTCGGCCTGCATGATCTCGGCCTCCATGAGCTCGGCCTCCATGATCTCGGCCTCCATGATCTCGGCCTGCATGATCTCGACCTCCATGATCTCGGCCTCCATAAGCCCGCCCTGCATGATCTCGGCTTCCATGAGCTCGGCCTCCATGAGCCCGCCTCCATGATCTCGGCCTGCATGATCTCGGCCTCCATGATCTCGACCTCCATGATCTCGGCCTGCATGATCTCGGCCTCCATAAGCCCGCCCTGCATGATCTCGGCCTCCATGATCTCGGCCTCCATGAGCCCGCCTCCATGATCTCGGCCTGCATGATCTCGGCCTCCATGATCTCGGCCTCCATGATCTCGGCCTCCATGATCTCGGCCTCCATAAGCCCGCCCTGCATGATCTCGGCCTCCATGATCTTGGCCTCCATGAACCCGCCTCCACGATCTCGGCCTGCATGATCTCGGCCTCCATGATCTCGGCCTGCATGATCTCGGCCTCCATGAGCTCGGCCTCCATGATCTCGGCCTCCATGATCTCGGCCTCCATAAGCCCGCCCTGCATGATCTCGGCCTCCATGATCTCGGCCTCCATGAGCCCGCCTCCATGATCTCGGCCTGCATGATCTCGGCCTCCATGATCTCGGCCTCCATGATCTCGGCCTGCATGATCTCGGCCTCCATGATCTCGGCCTGCATTTAAGATCCTCGGCTCGCTCTCTTCTAGGAGGATCCGTACGGTGTGAAAAAAGTGATCCAAGCTCCACTTCCTGCTCCATCAGCTGATCCTTTACGCCTCAATCTGGGCCTGCGGAGCCTCTTCCAGTCACTTCATGTGGACTAGAATAGCTTTCTGATTTTTAAAAAGGCTTCATGTGTAACTGAGAACGTCTTGGAGACAAATTCGAACCAGATGTTGAACAAAAAGTTCCATCTGGCCCAGAAGCTGAATGTACGTCCGTAGAACATGAGCTGTGTCACCGTCGCTGTCTGGCTACTCTGCTCATGGGTTATGGAAAATATACAATATGTGTCTGTGTGTACATGAACGTGTCTGAATCTCATCTGGATATGTTCCTACTCTGTAAAATACAGTAAAACTATGTTCACTTTACTACTTTACGGCCTTTTAAATCAAATTTCTGACTGTTGGAGCTATATATTTATGACATTTGTATTTAGTTTTATTGAAAAGTAATATTGTTTAATCATTGCTTATTACCTTCGCATTGAAAATGCGGAAGTTTATGTTTTGATTGCCGTGTATTTATCTATTTATTTATTTGTATGCGTGTTACTCGCATAACTAAAAAAGTATTAAATCGAATCGCTTGCAATTTGGTGGGATGATTGGTTATTATCCGGGGACCATTTGATTAGATTTTGGGATCGATCGGGTCAAAGGTCAAGGTCATGAAAAGTTCAAAATCTTCTTTTTACCATAGCGCGGTCAATTTGTATCCAATTGGCATGCAACTAATGCCAAAATGTTCATAATTCAATGCCCAATCTTGTGATATGCGAAGGTATGCGCTCTACTGAGTGCCCGTTCTAGTTTAGGTTATATTTTAATATGTTAGAAGAGCTTTTTTCTTCTTTAGTTTAGTTTAGTTCATTGTGTTGTTTAAATATATTTAGTTTTAGGATTGGGAAACACTGGGTGATGTAATAACTTTATAACTTTTCAGGACCGGAAGTTGCCGCCATACGATCTTTAGAACGACCTTTAGAACGACCTTTAAAGTGACTCCTCCCCCTCGGCCAGCTCTCACAGCAGCTCGTTGCATTCAATCGGAAACAAGAAATCATGCTGTTGATGTATAAATACAAAATGCTTTGTGGCTCCGTGGACTCCTCAGTACCGTTGGGTTGAGGGTCGGACATTTTTTGTTAATCGTCCACTAAAAAGGAAACGCAGCAGACACAATCACGCAGCGCGGGGGCCCTCGGCGAGGCCCGCGTAGCTCGACGTGGCCTCAAGAATGTTGCGACCGCACAAATTCTTGAGGGCCTCCCGTCCTAAAATAATGCAGGAAGTGAAGGAGCCATTTTCCTTTTGGAGCTGCGAGTGACCTCATGTAAACCTCATGTTTTCACTCACTGCAAAACATCCGGTGCTGCAGCCAGCGTTCAGGTCGGAGGGGATAGCGCACGGCTAACGGAGATAGCGCACGGCTAACGGAGATCCACGGGAACTCATTCGGAGAGTATTCAGACCCCTTTAAAATGTTCACTCTTTGTTTCATTGGAGCCATTTGCTAAAATCAAAAAAGTTCATTTTATTTCTCCTTAATGTTCACTGGACACTCCATCTGGACAGAAAAAAACAGTAATGTAGAGATTTTTGCAAATTTATTAAAAAAGAAAAACTGAAATATCACATGGTCAAAAGTATTCAGTTTTTCTTTCTTTTTTTGACAAATGTTTATATTGTTTTTTTCCACACATTACACAAACACAAAGCATAACAAGGCACATTAAAGGTACATAAAGGCACTTGGAAGTATAAATACAGATCTCAGTGGCATGGTTAGTTTGGGGCATAATTGAATGTTTTTCAGCAGTAACTAAATATAAATAACAGTGGAGGGTGACAGATTATACATGCAGGTATAGATACATATTATACCCCCCAAATAGAATGCTCCCACATTCCCAGATGGGACCAATGAGAGAATAAAGATGAAACAAAAAAATTTAAATTAAAGTTTTTCTTTTTTAATTAATTAGCAAAGATTTCTACATTTCTGTTTTTTCTGTCTTTATGGGGAGCCGAGTGACATCAATGAGAAATAAAATGAATTTTTTAGATTTTAGCAAATGGCTGCAATGAAGCAAATAGTGAAACATTCAAAGGGGTCTGAATAATTTCCGTACCCACTGTAACTCGTTTACTTTATGTTATTGTTGTTTACATGAGGCGACCTAGAAGTGGAGCGGTTATAGCTACTAGCTAACGTTCGTTAGCTGAGCTAACAGTGTTGAAATGTGGAGACGGAGCACGTGTTATTGTTTTATTGTCAGTATTCCAGCAGCACAGAGGTCTTTTTCACATAAACTACAGAATAATGTATAAACTATGTCAAATAGAAGGATGTTGCGCCCGTGAAGACGTGTCGGATCTATTCGTCCTGTTTGTCTCTTTGACTGGAGCATCAAACGTTTTCCCTGAGGATCTAAAACAGTTTTTTCACACATGTTAATTATCTTTACTCAATAAAATGCTGCTTCAATCATCACCGTGTGCCCGTTGTGATTTACGCTCCCTTCAATTATGGAGCTTTGTGATCCAGGAAAACCCAAATAAACACTCTCCTCACATCAAGCCCACGTACACGCGTGTACATGTATGTAACGTGTGCATGTGTGAGCATGTGCCTCAACGTGGCCTCCCTCTGCGTGTGTGAACATGTGATTACATGTTCACACACGCGTGTGCCTCTAATTGGAGACGTGTTTGGAGGACCTTCCTCTCCGTCGGCCCCGACACCCACGTGGCTCCCGGAGGCTCTCCGGCCCTCGCCGGTGGACCGGCCCACGGTAATTACAGAGCAGCAGGCGGAGGACGCCGGCACTCCCAAGGCGGCGAGCCCAGCCGGGAGGCCCCGTTTCAGGGGGAAGGAAGTGACCTTACATGGGCACTCGTCTGGAGCTCTGGACTGTGGTTCCCTGGAGCCTCAGTGTGAGCGCGGAGGGGACTCTGGATTGAAAATGTGCTTTTCATGTAGAAACCACAAGAAAAGAGGCTACAAGGAATGAAGGAGTAGAGAGACGAGGGAACAAGGAATGAAGGAGTAGAGAGACGAGGGAACAAGGAATGAAGGAGTAGAGAGACGAGGGAACAAGGAATGAAGGAGTAGAGAGACGAGGGTATAAGGAATGAAGGAGTAGAGAGACGAGGGAACAAGGAATGAAGGAGTAGAGAGACGAGGGAACAAGGAATGAAGGAGTAGAGAGACGAGGGTACAAGGAATGAAGGAGTAGAGACGAGGGAACAAGGAATGAAGGAGTAGAGAGACGAGGGAACAAGGAATGAAGGAGTAGAGAGACGAGGGGACAAGGAATGAAGGAGTAGAGAGACGAGGGTATAAGGAATGAAGGAGTAGAGAGACGAGGGAACAAGGAATGAAGGAGTAGAGAGACGAGGGTATAAGGAATGAAGGAGTAGAGAGACGAGGGTATAAGGAATGAAGGAGTAGAGAGACGAGGGAACAAGGAATGAAGGAGTAGAGAGCGAGGGACAAGGAATGAAGGAGTAGAGACGAGGAACAGGGAATGAAGGAGTAGAGACACGAGGGAACAAGGAATGAAGGAGTAGAGGCAGAGAACCAGGAATGAAGGAGTAGAGGCGAGGAACAAGGAATGAAGGAGTAGAGACGAGGGAACAAGGAATGAAGGAGTAGAGAGACGAGGAACAAGGAATGAAGGAGTAGAGGCGAGGAACAAGGAATGAAGGAGTAGAGACGAGGAACAAGGAATGAAGGAGTAGAGACGAGGAACATGGAATGAAGGAGTAGAGGCGAGGAACAAGGAATGAAGGAGTAGAGAGCGAGGGAACAAGGAATGAAGGAGTAGAGAGAGGAACAAGGAATGAAGGAGTAGAGGCGAGGAACAAGGAATGAAGGAGTAGAGATGAGGGAACAAGGAATGAAGGAGTAGAGAGACGAGGAACAAGGAATGAAGGAGTAGAGACGAGGGAACAAGGAAAGAAGGAGAGAGAGACGAGGAACAAGGAATGAAGGAGTAGAGGCGAGGGACAAGGAATGAAGGAGTAGAGACGAGGGAACAAGGAATGAAGGAGTAGAGACGAGGGAACAAGGAATGAAGGAGTAGAGGCGAGGAACAATGAATGAAGGAGTAGAGAGACGAGGAACATGGAATGAAGGAGTAGAGAGACGAGGAACAAGGAATGAAGGAGTAGAGGCGAGGAACAAGGAATGAAGGAGTAGAGAGACGAGGGAACAAGGAATGAAGGAGTAGAGAGACGAGGGAACAAGGAATGAAGGAGTAGAGAGACGAGGGAACAAGGAAAGAAGGAGAAGAGAGACGAGGGAACAAGGAATGAAGGAGTAGAGAGACGAGGGAACAAGGAATGAAGGAGTAGAGAGACGAGGGAACAAGGAATGAAGGAGTAGAGAGACGAGGGAACAAGGAATGAAGGAGTAGAGAGACGAGGGAACAAGGAATGAAGGAGTAGAGAGAAGGGAACAAGGAAGGAAGGAGTAGAGGCAGGGACAAGGAAGGAAGGAGTAGAGAGACGAGGGACCAAGGAATGAAGGACTAGAGACGAGGGAACAAGGAATGAAGGAGAACAGAGACGCGGGAACAAGGAATCAAGCAGTAGAGAGACCAGGCTAAAAGGAATGAAGGAGTAGAGGCGAGGAACAAGGAATGAAGGAGTAGAGACGAGGAACAAGGAATTAAGGAGTAGAGAGACGAGGAACAAGGAATGAAGGAGTAGAGAGACGAGGGAACAAGGAATGAAGGAGTAGAGAGACGAGGGGACAAGGAATGAAGGAGTAGAGAGACGAGGGTAAAAGGAATGAAGGAGTAGAGAGAAGAGGGAACAAGGAATGAAGGAGTAGAGAGATGAGGGAACAAGGAATGAAGGAGTAGAGAGACGAGGGAACAAGGAATGAAGGAGTAGAGAGACGAGGGAACAAGGAATGAAGGAGTAGAGAGACGAGGGAACAAGGAAGGAAGGAGTAGAGACAAGGGAACAAGGGTTGGGGGGGAGTTTCCTCCCAAAAATATTTCACTTGAACAACATTTTTTTTAAAGATGTCACTTCATGTTTTTGCTTTTTCTTTTTTTTTTAATCAAAAATGTAATCACATGATTTTTGAAATATCATTATTATCTGAGTAATATCAGATAGATTAGATTAGATTAATAATAATAATCTAATAATATATATACATAATAATATATATCTATATAATAATATAATAATATATATATTATAATAATATATATATATATAATTTAATATAATAATAATATTATTATAATATTTAAACTTACTCAACTTCCTAGACGAGTCTGATTTAAACTCCACAAGTCGTGTTGAGGCTGTCGGCGTGAATCTTTGCCGTTATAGTTTTTAAAAAATAATAATAATTTAGAGAGAAAAATAGAGAATGGTAATAAGTGAATGAACATTTAGAGATAAATCTACTTTTCATTGCAAATACAAGCAGGTGTTTAGAATGAGCTTCATCCGGGACAATGATCTAAATGTTTCACAAGTTTGTGTATATATTAATTGTATTTTTTATTTTTTATTTATTCATTTGAGACACCTTTATAGGGTCTTTGAATAACCCTGGTTTGAAAGGTTCTTTGAGGAACCAGATATGGTTCTTCCCTGGCATCCCTCTGAAGAACCATTTCTAGTTCCAGATGCTCCTCCGTGTTCCCGTGTCTACATGTTCGTTTCAGGGCTTCAGACCGGACACCAGTGTGGGTCCCGTGTATTTATGATGTGTGTTGGACTAAAGTTATATTCCTGGGTTGACGTGAGAGCTAAATATACTCGCTGTAATGTGAGGTCTGGGCCGTGAGCAGGTTTAGGGTGGAGGCCACGCACATCTGCACCTCCTACACTGTGTGTGGTATTCTGGCTTTAGGCCCAAGACGGACCCTCACACGCGGTGCAGGGAAACGTTCCTCACGTTGTTGTGTTGGAATGTTTAAGAAGAAGAATACACGTTTCAAAAGAAACACGTCAAATTAGAGTCTGTGCAAACGAGTTTATAGGACGAACGCAGCGTGGGAACGTTTCATTAGAGGAAGCTATGAACTTCTGTTGGTTTTATTGTGTTTTATTTGACGCTCTGCTGCTTTGTTAGATTTCCTGAGTTTGAGCAAAACTTGTAAAGAAGATCTGAGGAGAGAGAGAGAGAGAGAGAGAGAGAGAGAGGTTTTTTTCTATTTTTGGGGGCGTTGTTCCTGATCCGATGTGAGGTCAAAGGTCAGGGATGTTGTTTGTGTACAGATTGTAAAGCCCTCTGAGGGTAGGTTGCAATTTGTGATATTGGGCTATACAAAATAAACTGAATAGAATTGAGAGAGAGAGAGAGAGAGCGAGGGAGAGAGAGAAAGAGAGAGAACTACACAGTGAGGTATTGATTCAATTGAAGGAGGATCTGGCCCGAGGAGATATATTATAAAGTTTTTTTTTTATTATCAGGAATGTTCTCCTGTATCTGTCCTTGTTACAGCGGAATATATATATATATATATATATATATATATATATATATATAGTATGAGACAATATGTACTGCCTGTCTTTAAATTAAGTGAATCATCTGACAGAGCATTATGAAGTAGTTTTTTAGATGTGGAATATTATGAAGTGTTGAGTTCATGTAATGCACCACTAGATGGCGCTGTTCTGTTAGTTCTACATGGAAAGCTTAATTATTTTGGCCTTACACCTATCTGCCACCAGAGGGCAGCATTTTGCTCTTCACATAGACCTCAGTAACCTGTGTTAAGTTCATGTAGTGCAGGGGTTCTTAACCTGTTTGACCTCAGGGCCCAACTTTAGTCTACCAAGTGGCCCCATCAGGTCTCATCGGGTCTCATCGGGTCTCATCGGGTCTCATCAGGTCTCATCGGGTCTCATCAGGTCTCATCGGGTCTCATCGGGTCTCATTGGGTCTCATCAGGTCTCATCGGGTCTCATTGGGTCTCATCGGGTCTCATCGGGTCTCATCGGGTCTCATTGGGTCTCATCGGGTCTCATTGGGTCTCATCGGGTCTCATCGGGTCTCATCAGGTCTCATCGGGTCTCATCGGGTCTCATTGGGTCTTATTGGTTCTCATCAGGTCTCATTGGGTCTTATTGGTTCTCATCAGGTCTCATTGGGTCTCATCAGGTCTCATCAGGTCTTATTGGTTCTCATCAGGTCTCATCAGGTCTCATCAGGTCTCATCAGGTCTCATCAGGTCTTATTGGTTCTCATCAGGTCTCATCAGGTCTCATCGGGTCTCATCGGGTCTCATCAGGTCTCATCAGGTCTCATCAGGTCTCATTGGGTCTTATTGGTTCTCATCAGGTCTCATTGGGTCTCATCAGGTCTCATCAGGTCTTATTGGTTCTCATCAGGTCTCATCAGGTCTCATCGGGTCTCATCAGGTCTCATCAGGTCTCAATGGATCTCATCAGGTCTCATCAGGTCTTATCAGGTCTCATCAGGTCTCATCAGGTCTCATCAGGTCTCAATGGATCTCATCAGGTCTCATCAGGTCTCATCAGGTCTCAATGGATCTCATCAGGTCTCATCGGGTCTCATCGGGTCTCATCGGGTCTCATCAGGTCTCATCAGGTCTCATCAGGTCTCAATGGATCTCATCAGGTCTCATCGGGTCTTATCGGGTCTCATCAGGTCTCATCGGGTCTCATCAGGTCTCATCAGGTCTCAATGGATCTCATGAGGTCTCACCGGGTCTCAGTCCTGTAGGTGGCGGTAATGCATTTGCAAGCGGGCTTGCTACCCGCAAAAATGAACCGAAAAAGAGGAAGAATTGAAAACCCCAAAGAAGAAGAAGTGGAGCCGGAGTTGACGCTGTTCTGCTGCTGGTCTGAGCGCCGCAGATCGCTTCGGGTCGCAGTCGTGTTATGATTTCTCTATAGCGGGGAGACAGTTCGTGTCGCTACTGGCAGTGTGCATGAATAATGGGGCGATGTGGACACGTCGTTCCCTTATCGGATGTGACGTATACAGGTGGGACAACCTCAGTCACCCTCAGTAACAACAGTTACTCCGGGAGGCTATGTTAGCAGCTAGCGTTAGCACCAACCGCAGTCGGCCAACCACAGGCAGCTTCAGGGGTTAGCCGACGAGCTAACGAGCTAACTAGATGCAGAGAGCGCAGCTCGCTCTGACAGCCGTGACTGCGCGGATTTAAAGTCTGTATTTAAAGTGTATTTACAGTCTGAATACCCACTACAGCTGCGCCTTAGCCAGCTAACGAGAGCTAACATGTAGCTAGGTGTTTGAAGCTAGCTCGTTAGATAGGTCAGCTAACACTAGCGCTTAGCTAACTAACCGTTACCGGTGTTGCGGTTTAAGAGGCGACCGTGTTAACTGGCCACTTTGAGCCAAACTCGTTGACGTTGTAGGTACAGACAGCTGTTGGAAATAGGAAGAGTGAATTCTGCAGTGTTTATAGTATCGTATATATTAATATGTACATGAGAGGGTTTGACGCTGTATTACAAAATTAAAACCAAGCGGCATTCATGAAGAAAGCTCTTTATATTCGGACGGCCGTCGTAACTACGGCAACAACGGACGCGTTCATTTCAACGTCACCAGTTAACACGGTCGCCTCTTAAACTGTAACACCGACTAGCTGTCACTTTGTAATTGGGTTGTTTTGTGTGTGTGTGGGGGGGGGGTAAGTATATCATATTAGGCACATCTTCTGTTTCGAGAAGCGGTCAACGTACACGTTCATAATTTTTCCCTAAAAAACAACATTAAAGCGTTATAAATGTGACAACTTTAACGTTTTGCATGTTAGCACTAGCGTTAGCACCCGTCGGGGGAAAGCCTTTGTGCTAACTAATAACTGTTAGTTAAATAAAGGCCATTAGATATGATTATAGCAATGTGTAGGTGAGCATATGGTGCTATTTGATTGCTAACTTTAGAGCGAGTGTGACGCTATTGTTTTGCCCTGATTCACACAGCTCTCATCTCTGTTGACATCACCAACAGCTTTGTGCTCAGTGTCAACACTCAGGACACTCCTTCTTGTTGTTGTTGTGGTAAGAGGTCATTTGTTTACTGGTCGACACGCGTGTCCAGTGATGATATCACAAACTGGTCCTAGACGGTGACATCCTCTGGTCCGTCTGTGACCTGGAGAATGCACGAGGGTCATTAAAGTGTGTATGAATCGTCTTCTACTCTTTCCAAGTCACACGGCAGATTAACATCCGGGCATTAAGAGCCTCCCTGGAGGTTACGTCTTCTTCAGGCTCCACTTTACTTCTGTCATCTTAACGGCTTCTTGGTGTCGGCATCAAATAAACTATAAGTGAAATGTTATTTACTCCTTGGTTTGATTTAGGTTGGTTCTCCATCATTAATTGTTTAATGTTCTATCCAAATATTGCACTTCTCTGCAAGCCTTTTCAATTGTTGCCTTTTACGAAGATTTGGCTTTAAAATCTCAGGCTTAATTTGTACTATTTACACCCGGCACTGTGTATAATGGCTGTTATTGCTCTCCAAACAGGTGCCGGCACCTTTCCTGAAGGAATAATCGGGAGATGGAAAAGATGACCACTCTCCACTTCTCACCGGCCTCAGAGAGAGACTGAAAGGAGAGAGAGAGAGAAAGGGATCCTCTGGCGAGAGGGTCGGGGGACAAAGAGAGGCCACCTGAAGCTATCGGCCACTTTCCAGCAGCAGAGGAGAAATGGCTTTCTTGGATAACCCGGCCATTATCCTGGCCCACATCAGACAGTCCCACGTGACCAGCGATGACACGGGAATGTGCGAGATGGTACTGATCGACCAGGATGTGGATCTGGAGAAGTGCCAGCTGGCTCTGGTACCCGGCGGCAGCAGCTGCGGGTCGGCGGGGTCGGGCTCCCTGTTCGAGGGGGGGGGCAGCGCGCCGGACGGCCACGGCTGCGACCTCTCCCAGTCCATGGACATCACCTCCAGCTGGGACTTCGGCATCCGCCGGCGCTCCAACACAGGTAGGGCGCGGCTCCAGGCGGCTCCGGCTGGTTAGCAGGGCGGGCTTTCTGTCAGACCCCCCCCCCCAGAAAGCCAGTTCTGCTGCTGTGTGGCGTGGGTTTGTGTGTCTAATCTGGGCCGGTGGTTTAGTGAGGCTCTTGTCAAATTGTGTGGGATTATCTTGCTGTGAGGCGAGTGGCACGGATCACATTCACAATGATTGTTTGAGTTTACTTTGTAAATCAAGAGGTCAATCTCAGATCGGTTATTTCTCATGTGTGTCTTCCTCTTGTGTGCTCTCTATCACCGATTACCTCGTTAACCCTTCACGTTCCAGTCTCATTGCTGAGTTCCCTTTTCGTCGCTCGGGTCTCAGCTGACCTCCATGAGCGCGACCTTGTCCACGACCTTGCTTCTGCTTCTCTGTCGGTTGCACTTGAAATGTCTCTCCTCTAATCTCAATCGACTCCTTAATGCAAAATGATGCAGGAGAATGTTCTGGCACTATTCGATGTGATTGCTGCTTTTGAGCCCGTCGATATCTTCGGTAGCTGCTCGGTGCCGGGCTCTCGCTCGGCTTTGGTTTCTTTCATCGCGTCTCAGACGGGACTTGTTTTTATTCTCGCGACGTGTCTGCAAGAGACGCTCAAACTGGAACATATACAAACAAATCCATCTGTCAGTCAGTTGCTGAGACGACAACAACAACAACAACATATAATAATACTGTACTGCAGCCACTTGGGCGTAAAGGTTGTGTAGAGGAGGAGCTCCATCAGTAACCCCACCGATCAACACGCAGAGAGCCGGAGGGCCAGATGTAGCTCGCAGTTAGGGCACTATATATATATATATATTTATTTTTCTATATATATTTTTTTATTTTTATATATATTTTCTATTTATTTAAATATATATATATTTATATAAATATTTATTTATTTAAATATATTTTATATTTATTTATATATATGTGTGGACCAGAAGTGACGAGCAGACATTACTGTGAAGGAAAAAGCTTCTCCCCGTAGACCAGCATTATGAAAGGCTTTTTTTAATGAGTAAATATCCAACACCTCAGGGCTCAATGATGTTTTTTCTTCTGTTGGGTTGGATAAGAAGGTCAGGAGTCAAGTCCTCCTGCCCCTGTACGTGTACATGTATGCAGTACTGCTTCCTAACGTTTATTCAGACGCATACATTTGGAGTTTAAGTGAAATGTTCACCCGCCTCTCAGCCGGTAGACGTCACCCGTCACCATTTTATTTATTTTTCTAGTGCCCGGCTCTCAACGGGGACGAGAAGCCAGCGAGACGGCCCGCTCCGTAGCTTTTTACATCACAAAAATACCAACCTGGACTTGCATGTTTGGTTTTACCACAAGATACTAGATTTTCAGTGCCGCCTGTTTCTTTGCCCCGGTGTGAACCGGTGACCCTCGTTGACGCGTTAATCGACGGCTGCTACAACTTTGATTTCCCCCCTGAAGCAAAATGAAGCGCTCTCGCAGTACCCCCTCGAACCACAAGGCTCGGCACCGAGTGACGTGCAAATGGAGCGGCGCGGGTTCTGAATCCCAGGGTTCAGAACCCGCGCCGCTCCATTTGCACGTCACTCGGTGACGGTTTTGTGGTTCTCGGTGATGAGGGAGCCCAGAGGCAGACGCCGCGTCTCTCTTGGCTCCCTCGAGTGTTGCTCTCGGGTTGGGTGGCGTGCCGGTCTCGGTTCTGGGTTTGTGGGTCGGAGAGATTCTGAGGACTGACCTGTGGCGGCTGTCTCATCAGGACTCCAGCAGCACGGCCGAGAGAAGCCCGGGGCTGCCGGTAAGATCCCAGGCGGAGGAGGGCGTGATGCTCTGTCCTCGGGTCGCAGAGGGAACCGCCTCCTCCTGCGGCCCAATGACTGATCTGTTGTACATGTGAACAGCACAGCGTGCTGGTATTTTAGTTCTGTACCTTTTTTATCGTGGATTGTTCTATAGATCAGGTTTTTACCTTTTTTGCCGGTGAATAAAATGGAAATGAATTAAGTTTTGTTCCTTTCTTTTCAGCCCAAAGACTCGAACGGTTAAGAAAAGAACGTCAGAACCAAATCAAATGTAAAAACGTTCAATGGAAAGAGAGGTCGATGATCAACTCCCAGTCGGGTAATGATTGTGTTATTATATTAAATATATTTCAACAGCAAAGCTGCGCTTGTTATTAACATCATAGGAAAACAGCACGTTTTAATCTTTAGAAATCTGAATGTTTAAGGAATTTTCTCTGACATACTCTGATATATGTATGTATATATATATACACACACACACATATATAGATAAATATAATACCTATAAATACACTTTATATATATATATATAATTAAAACAAGGAAGAAAAGCCCTTTTTGTTGAAGTCCAAATCAACTGGTTTTACACAGATGTTACTTTTGTGCCTAAGATAATATGCACACAGAAATAAAGGTGTAATAAACCCAGTTCTCCAGCACTAGTTTCAATCATAAAGTCCTTTTCCATGTGTCGGTCTCTCTTCCTGCATGATGCTTATGGCTCTGATGCTCTGTGGCCCTCAGTGGAAGACCTGGGCTCCCTGTTTGAGAAGCGGGACTTTAAGGACCGGCCGCGGACCACCACAGGTACCAAGTCCACCCTCTCCCTGCGGCTGGAGCAGTGTCCCCAGCAGCTCAACAACCCCTTCAACGAATACTCCAAGTTCGATGGCAAGGCGAGTCGCTCCGCTTCCAGTTTCTCTCCATCTGTCGGGTGTCTCCTTTTAAAAGAAAGTCATTTTAGAAATAAGAAACGCGAGGACCCATGTGAGTGAGTTCATCCACCTCAGAAATCCTTCAGTCTACTTCACCATGACAGGAGTTTACATCCAGGGCTTAAAACCACAAAGATAAGACGATTTCATCACATTCACATTTGTGGTTTTATGTCAACGACATTTTTCCTTTAGTGAAAATAAAACATATTTAAGATGATAAATTAAAGACATATTGACGCTTTCCTGACATTCACGCTCTACAGATGACTCAATATTTTTCATAATAAAATCATTGTTTCTGTTATTAGTCAAAGCTACACTCCATTAAGTACATCTAGGTGGGATATTTTTAATTCTGGGTGTTATAGAACACATTTTCTGAAATGTAAAAAATTAAATGGAGAATACATATCGTAAGTATCAGGTTTCATGATATTTATGGAAGGTATCGTATCGAAATTATAATGTTGGTATTAGGACAACCCTACACACACACACACTCTCACGTGAATATCGGCACCATATTTGTTTGTGTTTTCTCTCGTATATATTTTTGTCTCCTCTTGCATCAGAACCCAACGGCGCGATAATGTCTGCCTCCTCGTCTCTTTCCTCCGGGAGGAAGTGGAAGCTGAAGTTCGTCGCGTCCCGTAACGCTTTAACCCTCTTCGCCCATTTCAGGGCCACATCGGCACAACGGCCACGAAGAAGATCGACGTCTACCTCTCGATGCAGCTCGCTCAGGAGAAGGTCCACCCGATGACGGTGGTGACCATCGCCAACGCCCGCGTCCACGACCTCATCGGCCTCATCTGCTGGCAGTACACGTGCGAGAGCAGCGAGCCCAAACTCAAGTGAGCGGCGAGACGCCTTTCGGCACGCGCCCTTTTCTCTTCGTACGACGTACATTCCCAACGCGCCTCGTCTCCGCAGCGAGAACGTGAACGCCTACTGCCTCCACATCGCCGAGGACGACGGCGAGGTGGACACCGACTTCCCGCCGCTGGACTCCAACGAGCCCATCCACAAGTTTGGGTTCAACACGCTGGCGCTGGTGGAGAAGTACTCCTCGCCCGGCCTCGCCTCCAGACAGTCGCTGTTTGTACGAATGTAAGTCTAGAGGAACGCAGCACATGCACGTCGCCCTCTAGTGGGGCGCAGTGGTACTGCCGGTGGGGCGCAGGAGGAAATGCAGAAAGACCTTTATTTATTACACAAGTTTAAAGTGCACAGACATAAAGTTATTAATAAATACACGTTGAAGTACCCGTTCCTTCGCGTACATGTTTACGTTACGCCGTTAACGGGTCACGGTGTGCGACGGACGAGTTTATTGGCGACTCGCTGATTCTTGGCGTTTTGACAAAAGCCAATCTACGTGAACTCGGCGTTTCTGCTGTTGCCCTTCAAAACAAGAGCTCAACGTTGAGCATGAATTGAGATCGGCTATTTATTTATTTTATTTTGCACAATTCAAACGATAAAACTGAATACAAATCACCACAGAGATAAATGAATATCCCAGTGCAGTATTTATCTTTTCTTTTATTGACGGGTACATTACACAGTACACATGTACTTTAACTGATATTTCCATTGTGTTTCATGGCTTGTTACTTTTATTATTTTGCTCATATTCAAAACTTTCCATAAATAATTAGCATTGGTTGTAATGTCACGTGATGTTTTCCTACATTCCGTCTGTCTTGCTAAGTCTACAGATGCATTCCTCACCCTTTTCTTCTTCTCCCCCTCATTTTTTTAGAAATGCTGCTCATGGTTTCTCTCTGATCCCCGTGGACAGTCTGAAGGTCACCATGAAGGAGATCCTCCAGAAAGCACTGAAGAAGAGGAAAGGCTCACAGAAAGGCTCGGGTAGGTTTCCTCTCATCCTGTGGCCCCAGCAGGAAAACAGAAGTATATTTGAAACCCTAAATTAACACGTCCTATTAGCTCTAAGAAAAGATTATGATGGATTATGACGAGTCCAACACAACCAGACTGGTGGCCAAACGCTGCGCTGACAATAAGACCCGGCTTTCCCTTCCGATGAAGCATCTGCATCATCATCATCATCACGACCCCCTAGAGCACAGGTGTCAAACACGAGGCCCGCGGGCCGAATGCGGCCCACCACGTCATTTTATGCGACCCCTGACGGCTTGAAAGACATATGATCGCTTTTTATATCCTGTGCTTTTATTTTGAAGGTTACAAATTAAATGGATTAGTGTTCTAATATTAGAGAAATGTTCTTGTGTACAATATTTCCACTCTTGAATCAACAATAATCGAATGCAAAGAGTTATTTAACAATATGTTGGGGAGTAGTTTACACACTGCTCCAGGTACACCGGCCCTTTAAGAGGCGGCCGTGATGCTGATGTGGCCCACGGTGAAGATGAGTTTGACGCCCCTGCCCTCTCGTCCTCCCACAGGGCCGATGTATCGCCTGGAGAAGCAGACGGAGCCGAACGTCTCCGTGGACCTGGACTCCACGCTGGAGAGCCAGAGCACCCTGGAGTTCTGCCTGGTCCGGGAGAACAGTGCGTGGTCCTCCCGACGCTCCAGTGGGCGGAGAGTTCTCCGACGGCGCCGTGACTCGTTGTCTCCTCTCCGTATGCAGGCTCCAGGGGCGAGGAGAGCTCCGAGGAGGACCCGCCCATCGACGTCACCACGGTGCAGGACATGCTGAGCAGCCACCACTACAAGTCCTTCAAGATCAGCATGATCCACAAGCTGCGCTTCACCACCGACGTGCAGCTAGGTACGCCGACGACGCCGCGCTCCGGAGAGCAGAGCGTCTCGAGGCGCGTTGGCGTGTCATTCACGACGCGCCCTGTTCCTTCAGGCGTCTCGGGAGAGAAGGTGGAGATCGATCCGGTCACCAATCAGAAGGCCAGCACCAAGTTCTGGATTCGCCAGAAACCCATCTCCATCGACTCGGACCACCTCTGTGCCTGCGACCTCGTGGAGGAGAGGAGCCCCAGTGAGTGGTCCGCGTGAGACCCTAACCCGTGAGAGGTCAATGCATGACCTCTAAGTGGCCGTCGTGTCCCTGGAGGGTTCCTCCGCCTGTGGGGATGCGGGTCGTCTCGGTGCCGCCGGGCCCTTCTCCTTTATTACGACTCCTTCCTGATGATCTGAGACTTCAAACCAAAGTCTCATTTTGCTTGAGGAGTGGGCGTGTCTCCTCAACTCTGTTTGTCTTGCAGGCCACGCGATATTTAAGGTCACTTATCTCAGCAACCACGACTACAAGCCGCTGTACTTCGAGTCGGACGCCGCCACGGTCAACGAGATCGTGCTCAAGGTGAGTTCTGCTTCAATGTTTCCACAACGGATCAGACTTCAGTTCTGCTTTTATAGGAGCAAAGTACAGTTTAAACATTCGAGTATTTCCATTTTTATTTAATATTTAGTTTACCGCAGTTCCTCTTCAGTCTGACGACGGCTCTGATGATGTCATAGTGATGTAATCAGGGTTATAAACATAACCAGTAGTTGTTAGTGCTAGACTAAGGACTAAACTTATTCTATGTTTGTACCCTTTATGCTAAAAAGTGATACTAATTTACTGAAACACACCTGTTTTGAATGCACCTTTAACATGTTTATGGGTATTTACCCGCCGTGATGGCATGTGTCTGGTATTGTTGTCCCCCGGGAGATTCAGAGTGAGTGTCTGGAGCAGCAACGACCACAGAGGAGGTTGTTTTTACTAATTTGTGTATATATATATATATATATAAATAATATAATAAACCTGTGGTGTAGTTCCTCCGTGTTCCTCTAGGCTGTAAATAGAAACTAGTCTCACTCTTTGTTCCTGTCTATCAGAACATGTTAACTTAAGAAGTTAATAACTATATATATATTTATACGTATGGATGTGAATGAGTGTTGGTGGTGGTCGGAGGGGCCGTAGGCGCTGATTGGCTGCTGCGCCACGCCCAGTCTGCCCCCGCTGTGGCTGGGCTATGTATGTAGCTCCACCACCGACTGTGTGTGTGTGTACTACTGGGACTCTAAAACTGTAAGCGTGTCTAGAGAAGCGCTATATAAAATAAATGATTATTATTATTATTATTATACATACATATTTCTGTCTGCGATAAATAAAAACGTTATATTTCACATTAAAAAAGCCTCAACATCCTGGTCCTTCGTTTCTCAGGTGAACTACATCCTGGAGTCCCGGGCCAGCACCTCGCGGGCCGACTACTTCGCCCAGAAGCAGCGGAAGCTGAGCCGGAGGACGAGCTTCAGTTTCCAGAAGGAGAAGAAGAGCGGCCAGTAGACGCCGACCGGCCAATCAGGACGTCGTGACGGGACCCGACCGCCTCGCACACGGACAGGAAGTCGGGGGAGACGGACAGGAAACGGCCGTTCAGCCACCGCCTCCTGGTACGAGTCCGTCCTCCACGATGGATTCGTACAACAAAACAAGAGCTACACGCAAAATCTTCGCTTCTGTGTTTTTTTTCCATCTTTTTAACTGATTTAAATCGACACGGAAAGAAAAACATTGTACAATTCTTTTTTGATTTTTTTTTTAATGTACTGTAAATAGAAAATTAGCATTCAAGAAATGAAAAATGATGTAATAGAAATAAAAAATAGCCCAGTGGGGATTATTTTAAAAAACAGGTCGACGCCCTTTCTGCCTTGAAGATATCAAATAATGTTAAAGTGCTGTGAGTGACGCGTTGCCTCTTGACAGCTCTCAACATGGCGTCCGTTGGGGGCGGAGTCATCGGCTAACTTCTAAAAGGTGGGCGTGGCCAGCCTGGCTCCAATAAGAACACACAGAGAGAGAGACGTCTTTCTGCTCAGGTAGACTTCACTCCTCGAGGCCTTTTACATCTTTCATAACTGATAATAATAATAAACAATAATACTTCTTTGCTGCTTGTTTAACGCTCTGAACATCCTATTGAGCATCGTGGACGCTCATTAGATTCCTCTTTTTCTTAAATTATGTCATACTGATGGGTGTTTTACCCCCGACAATATGACTGGCATGGACAAAATAAAAGAAACACCGCTCCCTCTATTATTCTATGTGGAGAAACGGACACAGTGAGCGTCTGAGGGTCGAGACACCGTCAATCAATTCAAACTAAAGCTCATCTGAGGCTTCTGGACTGAAGGCCCTAAAAATAGATGAGATGGTGTTTCTGTTCCACACACACACACACACCTGTGTAGGTGAATCTCCTCAGCTCAGCAACGAACCACAAAGACGTGGTTTAGTATGAACAGACTAACGTTGGTAGAAATGACTGTAGGCCACACAAATGTATTTTAAAGGAAGGCATTCAATACACAACACGGTGTCACGCCGTACTCTGTGGCCTGCAGCCGCGCAGCCACTTTCATCTTCAGGGAACATTCAGAAACTTCATGAACACATGAAACCTCTGGAAACCTAAAGTTTCTGCTGCAGCTGGACTGAGAATGTTGTCCCCCCATCACTCACAGCGTGGTAGAAAGTTGGTATGTAATATGTGTGTGTATAAATATATATATATAGAATTACAAATTTTGTATTAATTATATCAAATTATATTTTATATATATGTATATATCTTTTTGTTTTTATATATAAAATTATATTTCTTTATATACACACAATTATATATTTTGTATTTATATATATATCTTTTTGTTTATAAATATAAAATTGTATTTATTTATATACACAAAATTATATATTTTGTATTTATATATATATATAGAATTATGTATATTTCGTTTATATATATATTTTTTTAATACATTTATAAACTTATATATAAAAGTCTCAGCTCTTTTCTATTACTTCCTCACATTCACGTTCTTTAGCGCCCTCTAGTGGCCTGCGGAGGAAGTGCCTCCAGGCGCCTTCATCAAAACTGGCTGTGCTTTCTCAGTTCTGACTTTCCCTTCTCATAATTAGGATTTAGCACCGAGGAAGATTCTTTTGGAAATCCTTTAGATATTTTGGGATGTGAAGGGTCCCGTATGTCCCTTCACAAACTATAATTATAATTTATTTTGAAAGGATTTTGAACCGTTATTGTTTTTATTGTAATATCAGTTACTTTTATTGTATGGATCTTAAGATGTTTTAATTATGTTCTGTATATCGATTAAATGTATTATTAGTTTGGGAAAAATTTCTACATTCCAAACAATTAAAAAACATAATAATTTAGATTGATAATTACTTCACATGTGAATGATTTTGACGAATCATAATTATGCACTATTATAAACACCAGAAGAGTTTTTATCATCAGGTCAGCTGAAATAAATAATAATTGAATATGAACATTTATTAAGGACAAAAGCTTTCAACCAACTCGTGTGGAGCTTTGATCATTTTGTAACCGTTAGGTCTCTAATAATAATAACTTTTATTCTGATAGGCGGTATAAGATGCGGTTGAATGCTCATAAAAAAAAGTAGTTGAATCAAATGCCAAAAACTATTTAACAAATTCAAAATCACTCCCTAAAAGATAAAAAGTACAGTGGGAAACATTAGATGTTACAATGATTTATACAATTTATAATTAAGTGGAAACGTCTCTGTTTTAAAACAATGGGCTTCTGTATGTTTATATATCCAATATACACCATTTGTTTTAAACTGTATGGAATTAATTAGTTTCTTCCATATAGAAGGGACATGACATCATCTATTGGACCAGGAGACGCATTTTGAATATGGTATTAACATTATTATAATAAGCGGTCAGAGGTTGATCATTATTCAGACGAGAGACGCACCGGCACAACCAGGTTTCCTTCTTTTAATCATAAAGAAGACGTTTTTTATGTGAATATATATATATATGTATAATATATAATATATATATTTATATATAATATATATATTATACATATTATATATACTGTATATTATATATATAAATATATTATATAATATACATGTATATATTATACATACTATATATAATATATATATTATACATAATATATATTATATATAATATATATAAATATATATAATA
The DNA here is from genome assembly GCF_029220125.1 of Pseudoliparis swirei. Classification (NCBI taxonomy): domain Eukaryota; kingdom Metazoa; phylum Chordata; class Actinopteri; order Perciformes; family Liparidae; genus Pseudoliparis; species Pseudoliparis swirei. Next base: position 2,325,822 of record NC_079402.1, on the reverse strand, counting down.
GTATATATAAATATATTATATATATAATATATATACAATATATATAATATATATATATTATAAATTATATATATTTTATATATATATATATTTCGTATAACCTCAGTTCCTCTGTTCATCTCGGGGTCATGTGAGGTTATGATGCTGTGAGGATTATGGAAATGAGGACTGATAACCGTATAATGAGCCGGGGGCTTGAGGTCCACCTCGTTATTCTGACCCGTTTGCATCATTAGCTCAGAACCTTTTTGCTCGGACTCAACCCAGAGACTCTGTCCTGATCCGTTTCACGTGTCCTCCACATGGGCACCGGCAGTCATACGGGCAAAGTCATAGTTTTGTCCATTTTTATTAAATGATCATAATTGATAGAAATCACAACGCGACAGGCAATGACACGGACACCTGAGCAGTCAGAGGGTTCTAAGGCCCTGCAGAGCTCGGGATGACGCTCATATTCAACAGCAGGAGGCAGTGTGTCCTTCCCACCACCAGAGGGCGCTCTCCAACCAGAGGACCACTTTTGGGGGAGCAGAGGGGGCCGAGGGCCCTCCAGACCTTCAGGGGGGGCCCTTCACACGAGATGACACCCCGGACACATTCTGGGTTCCCATCACGATCGGAACCGGCAAAATCTATAGAAACCTTTTAATAAATCATGCAGTCAGAAGCCCTGCAGCGCAGTCAGGGAAACACTAAGGCCCAGTCTGTTACTCACATGGCCTCCATTCTGTGTGAACACACACACACACACACACACACACACTGGTGAGTATTGACTGTGCCCTTTGACCTCTCTTAAAGGGTCCGAGTCCCCACGACGGCGTCAGACCGTCAGACTGCCAGCAGCCACACAAGATGCTGAGCCGCAGCTCTTATCTCGCCCTCACGGCTCCACATCCTGGCACCGGCGTGCACACACACACACACAGACACACACACACAGAGCAGAGGAGCGCACAAGATCAATGATTTATTGATTGGGAAATCCAAGGTGGCGATGTGGGCCTGATGGAGGTCAGCGGCCGAGAGAGAGAGAGAGGGAGAGAGAGATCTTCCTTCTTGCCTCCCCGTCGGCCATGCTTGCTGTAAAGAAAAAGGGGGCGTGGCTCCACTGCAGTCCACGTTAGATGATGTGGGACACTGTGATTGGCTCAGAGACGAACACCGAGATGACTTCCTGCATCGGGGTGCAGCCCCAGGGACTTTAGATTTAGACATCCGGCTGATGTTGACGTGACTTTTTAAAATGACTTTTAACATATATGTAGATATATACATATATGTTAAAGTAATATTTTGTTCATATTGAACCTTCAAAGTCAAGAGTTTCTATGGAGTAATTCCACCTTTATGTTTATCGATTACACGTCACCCCTACGTCTCACAAATTAGATTTAAACTTCAGACATTAAATTGTATGTCAGACTTTAAATATATGAATTTCTTTGATATACCAAACTATATTTGCATTATTTTCGTGTTGATTTTATTTGACTGTGTAATAAAATGAGTCCGGTATATCGGTGTTCCGTGTGATGCGCTGCGCCTAAAGAACAGGTAGACACCCAGAGTTCCCATTCCATTTATTAGTTATGTTTTATAAATAGTCACACTCAGACACACATGTTGAAAGTATAAAAAAATACAAGATTACAGAGTTTTCTAGACATTTTAGTGAGGTCTCTTCTTCATCATCTTTGACACGTTGTTTTTAACTTGACTGACCAAAATGTTTTTCTTTTTTCTTACACAGCGTCGTGAGTCTTCACTTTCACGAGTCCATTCATCGAGCATTTTTTTACAATCTGAGCATATAAAACACATGCAGCCGGAGTCTGTACAGCACATCCTGTCAGCCCGTCAACTATCGCCAAATAGTGGAACAGGTTTTTAAATATAAATGTACTTCAAGTTTCACTTTACTTTGTCTTACAAATTCTAAGGAAAGCTGATGTCACAAGGGAAGAGGTTGAAATGGGAAACTATGAGGAAGAAAACCGGCTTGTTCAACCGTTTACTGACGACCGAGGACTCCTCCCGTCTGACGGAGACGTGGAGTTATTGGATGAATCGGGTCAAACCATTTTAAAATAGTTTGGGTATTAGCATACAATATAACTCAGCTACACTTCAGATAATCACCAGTATGCTGGCATTTGGGAATTTGGGATTTAGGACACTACAAAAACAAAAAATGGACACTACTGTTCAAAAGTTTGGGGTCACCCAGACAATTTGGTGTTTTCCATGAAAACTCTCACTTTTATTTATTAAATTAATTTCAAAATGAATATAAAATATAGTCAAGACATTTAGGAGGTTATAAATAATGATTTTTATTTTAAATATTAATGTAGTTCTTGTGGCTCAAAGGAAGGCCAGTTGTATAGCTTCTCTCAGCAGCATAACTGTTTTCAGCTGCGCTCACATAAAAACCTACCCCTCCATTCGTCTTTTAAGGCGATAACACAATGTATCATTAGAACACTGGAGATGGGCCTCTATACATATATATACACATATATATGTATATATATACATATATATACACATATATATATATGTATATATACATATGTATATATATATGTATATATATGTGTATATATACATATATATATATATATATACATATATACACATATGTATATATATACACGTATATATATATATACATATGTACATATACATATATATATATACATATATATATACATACATATATATATATACATATGTATATATACATATATGGATATATACAGTATATATATTATTTTTTTCTTAATTAAAAACCAGAGAATAGTCATTTACAACATTAACAATGTATAGAGTGTATTTCTGATTAATTTAATGTTATCTTCATTGAAAAGTAAGGACATTTCTAAGTGACCCCAAACTTTTGTATCTTGAGAGTCGAGGCAACGCGGCTGAGTTGCTTCCAAAAAGTTCTGCAAAACAATGAATGAGCAATGCAAAAAAGTTCTCATTTGCTAAAAAACTAAATAGGACAATATAAATCACACATGTAATTAAACCTAGTGCAGCACAAATACACAACTAATGTTTCCTCAAGCATTAATGCACCGTATATCTACTGCGCCACATCGGGGTCACCTTTTTCTAAGGACAATAACTCCTGCTGCTAATTCATTTTCTTCTTTTTTTGTGTAAATATAACTAAAAATACAACTCATCAACTTCAGCGTTATAGGAATTTGCATGATTCACTTGGTATGACACCGAGTTTACACTCTCACTATTCACAGTGTTAAACTGACTACCGTGCGGCTGGTGACTGGCACCGTCTCAAGAGCCGCTGGGTGGAGGTCGCTTTCAGTGCTCCGTAACTTTAAAGAGGAAATTCAAAGAACGACTGAACTTAGCTTGAATTTCTCCAGAGTGTGCTATTAAACTCAAAGAGGAAAATATCTTGTGCCTGTTTTATAGATATAGAGATGTAAGCAGCACAACTATCACTTTTTTTAGCTTTCATTTTTTTCTCGGGATGTACTTTGCCCTAAAACTTTCAACAGTTTATCTCAATTTCAGCAAAACTTTCTTTAAAGATGTGTATAATAATGTAATATGATTTAATATAATGTAATATTTTAACTGAAAAAAACTCCTACAGGAATGTGGTACTTAAAGTCATGAAGCAACTTTGCATAGAAAGTATTTACGTAGCTAAGAAAATAATGTTTAATATTTTCTGTATGGTTAACCACTTGAGTCACATATGAAAAATAGTAATGTTATACTCACTTCCAGAAATTATCTCCCTCATTTATAGAGGCTGAGTTAAAAAAAACTAAAAACATATATTGCGAATAAATCAAATAATGTCAGTTTAGGTAATCCCTACCAAAAAGAACGTGTAACAGTAACCAGGATACGACCAGGACACGTAGTTAATGATGTGCTTGTTAAAAAGATTAAAACAAATAATGTACTGTACCCATTCTGCACCTGACAGCATATATTCTGAAAAAGAATAATACTGACCAAGCAGACATGAATATATATCATTTTGATAACAAAATACTTATCTACAAATGCTTGTAATTGGATTGATATATATAAATATGTGTAACAATATATATGTATTTCTAGACATATATATTTACAACAAAAGGTGCACTTAAATAATGTCATCGAGGAGATGCGGGGTGCCTACCCAGTCCAACGTCCTGGGTTCAGAGGCGGCCATAATCATGCACATGAATTGTTTACCTGTCCTCTTATCGATAGGATAAATAGTTGTGGGCGTGAACCTCCGGTTACTTTCCACAAACTCACAGAGCTGCTGATATACCTTTGGGTATTCGTGGCGTAGGAAAACCCCTCGAATCCTCAACTCCCGTTGTATATTTATAAAACAGATTTCCCTGGCCTTCCTGCCTTCCTCTCCCTCTTTGTCGATGTCTGCTGTTCCCGGGGGCGGAGTGAGGATCAGCGTTTCCATGTCGCTCTCTTTCTTCTGAACCTTCCTCTCGGGGCTGAAGGAAGCCAGCGCCACCTTTGCATATTTTCTGACGGTCGGAGCTTCGTTCCTCGGAGATGGCCCGTCGGGCATCTGGTCACCGACGGCGATGGATACATTCAAGATGAAACATTCGTTCGGGTCGTACTCTGAACCGGCTTCCTGGAGCTCTTTGCAGTACTCCCCCAGGTTGTCTTTGAAGCTTTCCAGCTCTCGGAGAGACAGGTACGTGGGAGACATGAGTAGACTATCCAGGCCATACTGCAGGAATTTACTGGATGACCCCGGGTTTGGAAAACCGAGGAATAGAACTCCTCTACCTCGAGAAAGGTAGCCCACTTTGGCAATACGGGAGAAGGCTTTGTGGACTTCGACGGTCTCGCGGCAGTGTTTGATGATGTGGCGGCATATGCTGCCGATTCGGCCGTACACGCAGCTTTCTTTATGAATGTCCCAGTCCTCTCTGCGGCAGTTGCGAGAGCAGTAGTACGTGTAGCAGCTGTGGCAGGATTTAAAATACAGGCAAGCGTTGAACAGGGTCTCCGTCCTCTGGCATTTGTTGTTGGAGCACATCATCGTATCGTCCTCGTCGGGACTCTGGTCCGGAGAGCACTCGTCTGCGCTCTTCATTGCATCGCTGTCCATGTCTCGAAAAGGATCGGGATTCATTCTTATCGAGGTGGGCTGCTTGTCCAGAGGAGGCGGTTCGTCTGTGTATGCCTTTGAGCCCTTTCTGGACAGAGACACTGCTTCCTCCTCATCAATTAACTTCTTCAGTTGATCTAGAATGTCCTCACTCGCCCTTCTAGTGGGTGGCTTGTAATCGGTCACGAGATCGGCCAGAAGCTCGTCGAGTTGCTCGAGGCTTTGCTGTAGCGAGGCGTTGTCATGAATCTTCTCTTTGGTTGAGCTTTCAAAGTCTCGCTGGGACGGTTCTGGACCCTCCGTGGTTCTGGAGTCAAGAATGTCCCAACTGGCAGACCGTCCTTCGGCCCTATTAAGTTTCCCCGGTCGAATGTCGTTATCGGTGATTGTTATCTCAGGGGTGACGAACCAGAGTTTACTCGTACTGCCTTTTGTTGTCTCTGTTGGGCTTTTGTCAATCAGCGAGCTATCAGACATCGATAAGGCTGCGTAGCGTCTCGGGGAACTGGAAAGATTGACGACCACTGGTTGTGGTTTGTCCCCGGTGGCTGCTGCAGGCATCCTGGAGTCAAGAAGATCATCACAGCTCTGGCCCCGCTGGACAGTAATAGGTTGTTCCATCTCCACGCGAGGGTCGAGGATATTGTCCCAGGACCTCGAGTAAGATTTTGAATCTGGGCCGATTCTTTGAGGTTCTACACATGGGTTGGCATACCATGGATTTAAAACAGGCTCTTGGCGGACTCTCGTTGGAGTGACTTGAGATACATAAGAGGCAGGATTGGTGGAATAGCCAGATGCTTCTGAGCCATACCAGTCATCAGTTTGTGCCTGAATAACTCGAGCATGTCTTCGGCCCTCTGTGTAATATGCCCTCGCTGGAATATGATGCTCTGGTGGCATTGCATACATGTCGCTGGAATAATAAAACCTTGGAGGAGCTGTTTGGATTTGGTAAGACCTTGGATCATCCCCATAAAATATTCTTGTTGGAGGTGTCTGTATGATGTATGGCCCCGGTTCTTTAGCCACGTAGGGTTTGGGATACCCCGTCTGCACAGAATACGGATAAGGCTCCATCTCAGGATAGTAGGGTCTTGTAGTCACAGCATGCACCATCCGAGTCCTTGGATCTTGCACGTATTGCACTTTTGGAGTGTATGTTTGTCCTGGTGTGTAACGTTCATCGTGAAAGCCAGAAGTTGGTTGAGGAGGCGCAGTAGTCGCATATCTCGCTGAATCGTCTGCATAAAAGAACTTGGTTGGCACGTTGGGACTGGAGTGAGCTCTGCGCTCCCTTCCATAGTACCGATCATCACCCGATGAAAGCATTCTCTGCAGGGGAATCTCCATGGGTTGCATGTAACTATTTGGCATGCTGCGGGAATATTGATGCGCTTGCTTGCCCTCGGTGCCCAGTGAATCAGTGGGAGTTGGTGTTCTGGAGTAGGAGAAATGGCGTGGCACAGTCAGACTCCTCCTCCCCCCACTGTGGTGCCTCTGCCAGGGTATGTCCACGTGCTGTGAAGCCTGTTTACGGCCTGAATGATGTAACGCCGCTTCATCCGGTTTGATGTCGACGCGACACCTGACATGAGGGCTAGTTGCCGGTTTATCCAGCACTCCATCCTCAGAATTCTCCGCGGCATAGTGCGGCGAGTATCTACTGCTGTCGCTCGTCTGAGGCTGCAACTTAATTGGATGGACGTCATGCATATGAGCCCGAGTTGCTGCGTGGGAGGACTCCCTACGCGGTGATACTTCAGGCCTCCAGTGAGAGTCTCTTGGAGCCCTTTGGGACTCCCTACCCTTCCTCCCAGAAGATGAGGACCCTTCGAAAGACACGGGGGTGAGACTAGTCTGGACCCGAGAAGCACTTTTTGACCTGGTCCTTCTTTTTTGTTCATGGACAATGACTTCACTGGGCATGTCTGCAGGTATTGGTTGGGGAGTTAATCTATGGCTGAAAATGTCCGGGGCAGAGAAGCGGTACCTCTGCTGGCGGCCCAGGGCGTTCAAGGCCACGTCGGGGTTAGCGGCCTGCCGATCAGCATTCTTGTACGGGGACTCCATTGAGTATGTCTGGGATTTGGGGTTCTCCAATGACCGGTAGTCAAAGGAGCGGCAGTGCCTCTTATTGACTTTGCTCTTCCTGTCCTCCAGTGTGCTGTAATGTATAGAATCACATTGTTCGGAGGGTTGCAACGACTCGCTGTGTGAAGAAAAGGGGACGACTCGAATATCTCGATGCACAGTTGATACCAGTATGTCAGGAGGGTCTGTGCGTGTCATCTTAAAGGGACTCCTCTAGTTTTCTCCATCAAGTTTCTTTAATGTTGATGTTGCCTGGAGAGATGACAAAAAATATTATTTTAGTTAGCGGCAATATGAGAGGTAATACGAATTAGTTCCATCAACTATACATGGAGAATAAATAATATTCAGTCTGGGATACATGTTAGAAAGTTAGTCTTTCAACTAAATAAGGCAGAAATATTAAATATGTATATGATTCAGCAGGTTTGGTTGTGGAATAACAAAAATTCTGCTAGTTTGACGAAGGAGAAATGGGATATCCACTCAATAATATTTTTAAGACTGGGAAGAAGAAGACATCTAGCAATCAAACACAATGCAGGATTAAAACATATGAACAAAAATGGCAAATATGCAGGAATTTAAAGACTACTTAACATTATGATAACTATATATATATATATGAGTAAAATTACAAATATGCAGGAATTTAAAGACTACTTAACATTATGATAAATATATATATAATGTTAAGTAGTCTTTAAATTCCTGCATATTTGTAATTCTACTCTTTTTCAATTCCTCCATATATATATAAATATATATATAGTAGAATTACAAATATGCAGGAATTTAAAGACTCCTTAATATTATATATATATATATATATTTATCATTATTATGATAAATATATATATATATATGGAGAAATTGAAAAAGAGTAGAATGACAAATATGCAGGAATTTAAAAGACTACTTAACATTATATATATATATCATTATTATGATATATATATAAATATATATATATATATATAAATATTTATCATAATATTAAGTAGTCTTTAAATTCCTGCATATTTGAAATTTTACTCATATATATATATAGTTATCATAATGTTAAGTAGTCTTTAAATTCCTATATATATACACACACACACAAGCTGCTGCAACCTGTGTGCCCCCCGTAGGAGAAAGAAGTCGACCCAGATGAGCAACCGGTGGAGCAGATGGAGGATGATTACGCTGCTGCTGAGTCGCCCTAAAATCCTGCAGCTGCCAGAGAGCAGCAGCAGTTCAGTGAAGGTCGTGTTCAAATTTAATGTGAACAACAGAAAAAAGTCTCTCTCCAGTGCAGCATGTTGTAAATACTGCCAGCATGTGACCATGGTGCTGTGACGGGTTTACTCCCAATGCAATGATGAGTCTTTCAATTTGTTGCGCAATAACCTCACGTTTTCAACACAATAAATATCAGTGTATTAATGAGTGTGTGAGTGTCGAGGATATATATTTTCTCTTGCAAATAACAGTGCATAGTGTGTCTGAAAAAAATACTTAACGACTTTTCCATATTCCTGTAAATACAGCGAGAAAAAAATCAATGAAAGAACCTCAACCGCGGTTTCTAAAGGTTTCTAAAGAATATTTCATGAGTCTCGAGGCTGGCTTGTGACGGGCCGCCGCCTCTCAGCCACAGATGGCTGGTGGAGTGAGTGTTACTCTGCCTTCACACTCTGTCTGTCAGCTCCTGCAAGTGGCCTGCAGGCAACACATGACATCACTGAGAGCTAAAAAAGAAAATGCTGTTACTAATAGGTCTAATTTTACCATTTAAATTCAATATTGGGTCATTCCTTTTATGAGTATGAAAGAAAAAACAAAGCCGTGTCACAGAAGTGGGAGTGTCGCGTTACTTCTGGTCAGTGATCATCGTGAGTACTGTTTTGCATGGTGCATTGTGGGTATTTGCGATGGAGCTGCACCACTGGCCCTGTACAGCCGAGAAAACATCTCCCCGGGCAGAACTAATTCAAGCTCCCTCGACTTTACCCTCCCCCAACATCACGATGCTGCGCTCCGGTGTTCATCGCGAGGCCTCCGCGTGACGTCAGGAGGACGTTCTCATCCTCACTGGAAACACAAGAAGGATGACAAAATACGAGTGTGCAGGTGGAGAGGGGCTATAGTTTATAATATGGTCTTTATGAAGGTCGATTTGTGTCTTTATTACGCAAACAAACAAAAAGGTTTTGAGAGCAAATTTCTCGTTTGTAAGTAAATTAATTGTTTGTTTGTTTTCCTGATGAACTAGAATGTGTTGCCGCTAATTAAAAACTTTTGTTCTCAAAATAAAAGAATTGCACTCATGAAAAGAAAAAGAAAAACGTTGCTCTCAAATTGAAAATCTACGAGTTGAGTTTGGACGTAGTGGGCGGGGCTTACGCCGCTTAACGAGCGAGGAGTTTCTATTGGTGGGTTTGACACAAATCTACCTTCACATGTTTTCGGTACAGTGAAAAATAAAATCCGGAGCTGAATGATGTAAAGTTTTATCAGAACATAAGTTACATCGACACTCGAGTCGATGTGATCAGAATGCTAACGATGACATGGAGCTGAACAAGAATCTTTAAGAACCACAGATAAAGTCCCTGAACACACATTTCCCTCAAAGAAAAAAAGATGAGAATAATATTATATTGCTTTTTTTATGTGGGACATAACTTCACATCTGAATGAACTGAATTTAAAGCTGCGGGGCAAAAACAATTCAGTCAAATACTATTAAGTTTTATGTTTTTTTCAATTTTAAATGCAGCCCTCATTATAATTGAAAGAGGAAGTAACGCTTGCAGTGAGTGTATCAAGAGGAAGTAATGCCTGCAGTGAGTGTATCAACAGGAAGTAACACTTGCAGTGAGTGTATCACGAGGAAGTAATGCCTGCAGTGAGTGTATCAACAGGAAGTAACGCTTGCAGTGAATGTATCAAGAGGAAGTAACGCCTGCAGTGAGTGTATCAAGAGGAAGTAATGCCTGCAGTCAGTGTATCAACAGGAAGTAACACTTGCAGTGAGTGTATCAAGAGGAAGTAATGCCTGCAGTGAGTGTATCAACAGGAAGTAACGCTTGCAGTGAGTGTATCAAGAGGAAGTAACGCTTGCAGTGAGTATATCAACAGGAAGTAATGCCTGCAGTGAGTATATCAAGAGGAAGTAACGCCTGCAGTGAGTGTATCAAGAGGAAGTAACGCTTGCAGTGTGTGTATCAAGAGGAAGTAACGCCTGCAGTGAGTGTATCAACAGGAAGTAACGCTTGCAGTGAGTATATCAACAGGAAGTAACACTTGCAGTGAGTATCAAGAGGAAGTAATGCCTGCAGAGAGTATATCAAGAGGAAGTAACGCTTTCAGTGAGTATCAAGAGGAAGTAACGCCTGCAGTGAGTGTATCAAGAGGAAGTAACGCCTGCAGTGAGTGTATCAAGAGGAAGTAACGCCTGCAGTGAGTATATCAAGAGGAAGTAACGCCTGCAGTGAGTATATCAAGAGGAAGTAACGCCTGCAGTGAGTGTATCAAGAGGAAGTAACGCCTGCAGTGAGTATATCAAGAGGAAGTAATGCCTGCAGTGAGTGTATCAAGAGGAAGTAACGCCTGCAGTGAGTGTATCAAGAGGAAGTAACACCTGCAGTGAGTATATCAAGAGGAAGTAACGCCTGCAGTGAGTGTATCAAGAGGAAGTAACGCCTGCAGTGAGTATATCAAGAGGAAGAAACGCCTGCAGTGAGTATATCAAGAGGAAGTAACGCCTGCAGTGAGTATATCAAGAGGAAGTAACGCCTGCAGTGAGTGTATCAAGAGGAAGTAACGCCTGCAGTGAGTATATCAAGAGGAAGTAACGCCTGCAGTGAGTGTATCAAGAGGAAGTAACGCCTGCAGTGAGTGTATCAAGAGGAAGTAACGCCTGCAGTGAGTATATCAAGAGGAAGTAACGCCTGCAGTGAGTGTATAAAGAGGGAAAAATGCTTGCCAAGTGTGCCAAGACCAGACTGCTTGCAGAAAGGTAGATTAAGAGGAAGTGTGTATGTATGCCAAAGAAGCCTAAACAGTAAAAGGTCATCAACAGAAAGGTCAGTCTGAGAAGAGGAAATAAAAACATGTTAGACACAAATTAGGCCATCTGTCATTCTCCTGCTCATCGTAAGTCAGGCGAGTTCGATGCACTCCGTGTCCGAGAGAAACGCAGCGACACTTAGCAACATGCTACGGTAGCAGCTCCATTATCAGCCAGCGAGCTCCGCTTTGTTTATGCTCGGCCGCCCACAGCGCTGCAGAGAGAGAGGCTGAGGCTCACATCATAATTGGGCCTTTCAAGCTTGAGAGGATATGAAATTGCCTTCTTAAAAGTCCCTTCAACAGCGCGCCAGCAGAGGGAAAGTTTGTTTGATCATCGTGGGATTACGTAACCAATTATAGTAATCCAGGTTATTATGTGTGTGTGTGTGTGTGTGTGTGTGTGTGTGTGTGTGTGTGTCCACCACGTTAAAGCAGAACCCAATGGATTCCTATTCCATAATTACCTTCGCATTGAAAATGCGGAAGGTTATGTTTTGATCGCCGTGTATTTATTTATTTATTTGTATGCGTGTTCCTCGCATAACTCAAAAAGTATTAAACCGAATCGCATGACATTTGGTGGGATGATTGGTTATTATCCGGGGACCATTTGATTAGATTTTGGGATCGATCGGGTCAAAGGTCAAGGTCATGAAAAGGTCAAAGTCTTCTTTTTGTACATTTTTATCCAATTGGCATGCAACTAATGCCAAAATGTTCATCATTCAATGCCCAATCTTGTGATATGTGAAGGTATGCGCTCTACCGAGTGCACAATATAGTTTATTTAGTCTTGATGCTTAATGTTGGGCCAAAACTGATTCTTCAGATTCTAACGGTTACTGTCTGACAGTTGTTGTTCCACAAAGAAGACACTGCCTTCAGAGACGGGGTGATCGGGGCTCGGTAAAACATGAGCCACAAATACCAATAATATCTCGTTAACCAGACCCACCAGATGGTTTATTGCATGGAAGCCGTCTTTGGAAAATACAAAGACGTTTGGGAAAAGGGAAGTCACTTAAAAACAAATGACAGACTTGTCAGGGGATCTGATGAAGCGCCTGTCAGTCAAACTCCCGATGAAGCAAGTCGGGGAGCGACGAGCTGGAAGCCCGTCCCCCACCGGGGGAGGCCTTCAGGGCCTTTGCTCTGGCTCTGTGCTCTCGAGTGATATTGTGAGGCGTCTCGCTGCCGTGCAGGAAGATAAATGGATTGAGCAGGATCTGGTTTCCTCATGAAAGTCAGATGTAGCGTTAGCTCGCCCAGCGACGTAAAGACTCTCCTCCTCCTGCACCACAGCCTCGCTCTGTGAGCGCTGCTCTCAGGGAAGTGGTTTCACTTCACGACGTCTCATCACGTGTGTGAAGCCAGCGCGAAGAGGAGGCCAGACTGCGGGACTGACATCATGTGTGCCATGTTGTGAGTGATCTCGGATATTCGGCCTAAATTGGATTTTTACGGCTCACCGTTCACCTGAATGCAGCACCCAGCACCACCCACTAGTTGGTACTAGTGCTAGTTAGTACTACAGGGCTCTCAAGTGTCACGCATTGAGCGTGACACTCACGCATTTTGGTCTTAAGTCACGCACTCCCGCCACACATCGTATTTCTCACTCTGAAGAAAACCTCTCGGCTATTTAATGTTTTAATGTGAGCCGGCCGCGCTGCCCTCACCGTGGAGGAATCAAGCGCTCCCCTGGAGTTCTGCTGTGAGGAATGGGCTACACAATAGCCAATCAGAAAAAAACCCGTAGGCTATCTGTTGTATCTGGGTAAGATTTAATCCAGCAACCAATGAAAATATAGCATCCTGGAATTGCGCGCGACTGACTGATGGAAATGTCACTCTTGCCTGTCTTCAAAACGTGGGATCCCTGGTACTAGTGTTAGTAGATACTAATGCTAGTTGGTACAAGTGCAAGTTGGTACTAGTGCTAGTTGGTACTAGTGCAAGTTGCCCCCCCTTTATTCAAATCACAAATGTCTTTTATTACCTTCGCATTGAAAATGCGGATGGTTATGTTTTGATCGCCGTGTATTTATTTATTTATTTATTTGTATGCGTGTTATTCGCAGAACTCAAAAAGTATTGAACCGAATCCCATGAAATTTGGTGGGATGATTGGTTATTATCCGGGGACCAGTTGATTAGATTTTGGGATCGATTGGGTCAACGGTCAAGGTCAAAGGTCATGAACAGGTCAAAATCTTCTTGAATCACATGAAATTTGGTGGGATGATTGGTTATTATCCGGGAACCATTTGATAGATTTTGGGATCAATCGGGTCAAAGGTCAAGGTCATGGAAAGGTCAAAATCTTTTTTTTTACCATAGCACGATACATTTTTGTCCAATTGGCGTGCAACTAATGCCAAAATGTTCATAATTCAATGCCCAAGCTTGTGATATGCGAAGGTATGCGCTCTACCGAGTGCCCATTCTAGTCTGATGATGTTTTCTTCCAGTAAACGGACTGTAGCAGACTTTGGGTTCATCACTCAGTCTCAGAAGACATAAATACCCGGACACTCGATGTTCAACGAGTGCTTGTTCGTGTTCGTGGATTCATCTCCGCAGCATCGTGGGCGGATGCTCCTTGAGGAGCGTGGCTTTACCACGATGCCTCCCCACCCTGCACTAGTTGGTTTGACTCAACGTCTCAACCACGACTGGATGGATTGCTGTGAAATCTGTTTTGGGCTTTTCGTGTCACTGGTCAGGATACGTTGCCATGACGCTAGACATCCTTTGACTTGAGTCCAGTACTTTGGTCGACTTCGTGGGGCGAGGGACTCGTTAAACTTCCTGTCCCACCACCGCATCGCTAACTGCGCCTTCAATCTCATATTTAATTTAATTTCAGAAAGCATGACACAGCTTCAGAATCACGGAGCATACGGCAGAATTATTGAAGAAGTTCTTCAAGTGAGTAATATAAACAGTTTAATGTATTCCACCTCTCCGCCTGTCTGCCTATCTACCTGTCGGTCTACCTGTCTGTATGTCTGCCTATCCGCCTGTCTACCTGCCTATCCATCATACCGATCTGTCTACCTGTCTGTCTGTCTGCTTGTCTACCTGCCTATCAACAATACCGGTCTGTCTACCTGTCTGTCTGCACATGTACTGCGGCCTCTGTACCAACTCTGCAACATCTGGCTGAGGCTGTTCTGGAGGCGCCGCTCGTGCCGCTCGTGCCGCCTCCGGACCGCCGCCGCGCAGCAGAGGGCCGGACGTCGCATTGACGCGCCGCGCGAGCGAACACTGCGTCGCCCTGCCTGCCGCTACCGCGCCGCTGCTGCCGCCCGGAGCATCCTGATGAGGATGATGTCAGCGTTCCAGGATTTGGGAACACGTCCGTCCCGCTGAGCTCAGCGCGCGACCACAGACACGTCGTCGAGCTTTGAAACAGTGTTCACAATGTGCAGAAGCTCCGGAAGGTTCAATGCATATTTTAATGTGCACATGCGAACATACAGAGATATGCACATAATGCCGAGGCTGGTGACTCGGTATCACCATCGCAACGACGTGAGGTATGAGTGAAGATGTGAGTGCGGGAAGCCGCCCGCGTCTTACCGCATCGCCCGCACCGCGCGTCCATTCCGGTCCCCGCCGACGCGGAGGCGAAGCGAGGCAGCGCGAGGTGGTTTCCCGATGACGACATCGACATGTGCAAAAAGGTCGCGCTGCAATATCCGCCTTCTCGGTCAGATTCCCGCGAGCTGCTCCCTCTTCTCCCTCTCCTCTTCTCCCTCTCCTCTTCCTCTCCTCTTCCTCTCCTCCCTCTCCTCTTCCTCTTCCTCTCCTTCCTCTTCCTCTTCTTTACGCTACATCGTTGGTGGATTTCTGCGCAACCCGCTGCACCACATCTCCGTGTCCGTAACCACACCTCCTCCTCCTCCTCCTCCCTTTCACACACACCCTCTCTCTATCTCTCTCTATTTCACTCTCTCCTCTTCTGTCACCCTCTCTCTTCTCTCTTTTACCCCCCTCACTCTCCCCCTTTCTACCTCTCATCCCCCTCCCTCTCTCTCTGTCTCTCGCTCTCTATTTCACTCTCTCCCCTCTCTCTCTCTCTCTATTCCCCTCTCTCCCCCTCCTCGCCCTTCTCTCTCTCTATTTCACTCTCTCCCCTCCCCCTCTTCTTGTTCTCTATTTCCCTCTCTCCCCCCTCTCTCTCTATTTCCTTCTCTCCCCCCCCTCTCTCACACACTCTCTCTATTTCACTCTCTCCCTCTTCTCTCTCGCTCTCCATCATTTATCTCTCTCTCTCTCCCCCTCTCTCCTTTCCTCTCCTCCCTCTCCATCTTTCTCTCTCCCCCTCCCCCCCCCCTGACACTGATCCGGTGGTTTCTCCTCCATCTGTTATATGATGAACAGATTTCCCCATCAGTGAAATCTGGAGCGCATTAATTCTCCATCGTGAAGTGAAGAACCATATTTAAGGTCGACGGCCCTGCGTGACCTTGACCACAGCGCCCCCTTCAGGCCAGAGCGTGTTCTGCATGTTGAGGGATTAAAGAGATTAATCTGCAGAATTGGGTTTTATCTTCTGACTGTATTTGAGTTCGTGATTATTTTATAGAGCAAACGATGATTTGATTGGTTATGAAATGACCATCAGATTATTATTATTATTATTCTATAATCTATTTGCTCCCGTTATAAAACCATATCTTAACTCTATTGATGTTACACTTGGGTTCTCCGTAGGTATTCTGATCAAAGAGTTACCAGATTAAACTTGGAACAAATTAAATTTCCAGGTTTAAAACAAAAACATCTAAAAAAAAAGTTGTTTTATGACTAATTAATTTATGGATTGGTCCAATTAGTTTTCAACATATTCAACAAACTATTTAAACCAAAGTGCTGATATCCAGTAAATTGTGGATTTTGATAACATTTAATTCTGATCTTTTTATTTGTAATAAACACATTTTGAGTTAATTAAAGTTCAGCAACACGGTATTTAAACCATCTTTTCCCCGGTGGGTTTACTTTAGGCCGGAGCTTCTCATTTCTAACCAGTAGGGGGCGCTGTTGAGTTACCCAGACTCATGTTTCTACAGTTCAGAGCAGTGTGAGTTTTTGAGCATCTTTAGCCCCTAATAAATATTAATATATAAAAATAAACAGTAAACGATTTCACACGATGCAGAAAATGGCATATTTGGCATTTTTGCATAAAAAAATACTTCAACCATTATATAAATTCTTCATTTTTCTGTCAATCTAAAACAAATATAGCTTTTTTGAACCAGATTTCTAAGGATATTAATACTTTCTGCATTTTATTTCTTAAACTGCACTGCAACTGAAAGCTTTTGGACTGTTTTTGACCTTTTAATAAATGTTCTTAACTGTTTTTTAAATCCTTTGCATTATGTTTCGATGCTTTTAAAGGTTTCATGTGAAGCACTTTACCTTCACTGGGAAAGAGTTCACCAGGTTGGGTTCTAGGTTGGATCATTTTAAATAAATCTCGCGGATTTTTGCTCGATTCCCAAGATTTCCAACCCAAATTTGAATTGCCGTACGTGAAGTAAAGGTACCTAGTTACCTTCAGCCGGTGGACACACATTCCTCAGATGACTGACGGAGATGCTGCTCATGTGACATTAAGGCACTGACCCTGTTGGTTTGGGTTCAGCTTTGGGTTACACACACACACACACACACACACACACACCTGCAAGTGATACATGCCCATCGTGCTCTTCATGAATTATTACAGCGTCTCGTAGCGAGCCGTGTGCAGCCGGGCGAAGGCTCAGTGTGGACGCAGCGACGCAGGCGGGATGGACATCTCTGTTCTGCCCAACAACAACCGGCCGGAGAAGTTCCTCCAGCTGGACGTGGGGATGCTGCCGGCCACACACGGCATGTTCCAAGTGGGCTCGGTGCTGTCCAGTCAGAAGCAGTGGCAGAACAGAGTCTACTCCCAGGTAGGGACCACACGTCAGTCGTCTCGCCGGGTGTCACGTGTCTCTCGTTTCTCCTTCAGACGTTTCTGGTTCCTTAAAAAAACGACACAAAGACGTGAATGACCTTAGAGCA
The DNA here is from genome assembly GCF_029220125.1 of Pseudoliparis swirei. Taxonomy (NCBI): domain Eukaryota; kingdom Metazoa; phylum Chordata; class Actinopteri; order Perciformes; family Liparidae; genus Pseudoliparis; species Pseudoliparis swirei. Next base: position 2,308,469 of record NC_079402.1, on the reverse strand, counting down.
AAGGTCACGGTCACCAGCTGGAGCGGCGTGGAGGTAGTGGGCGTGAAACAAGAGAGCAACACGCCATGTGTCCTGAACCCCGGCACTGGATTCATAACACCACTAGAGTACGACGTTGACTAAAGTCACTCCAGCACCAGGAGGCAGGAGTTCAGCTCAGATCAGAGATCCTGGAGGAACAGCTGGTTGAGACTCTGGGTTCAAGAATCCAGATTCGAGAATGGAGAGTCTCTTTGTAGTTGTTTAGAGTCTCTTTGTAGTTGTTAAGAGTATCTTTGTAGTTGTTTTGTTTCCCTTTGTAGTAGTTTAGACTCTTTGTAGTTGTTTAGAGTCTCCTTGTAGTTTTGTTGCATTGACACCGTCAGAAATCCTGTCAAAATAAAAGCAAGGAAATCACAAATAAATAGCAGAGATCAAGGACATTGTGTATTCTGGTTCAGGCTCCATTGTTTGAGTTTCTTCTCTTTGTCTTTGAATGTGGTGAGAATTCAATCGTCGCCTCAATGTCTCCAACAGAGGGGTCAAAGGGTCAAGACGGACCGCTGGCCCCCCCCATCCCCAGAGGTCACTCCCGTGGCATTTGAGGACCGCTACTTGGACAAGCGCAACACGCCAAACTCTCACAAGTCCAACGTGAAGAGGAACCCTCTGTTCGTAGACGTGAGGGCGATGGAAGAGGCGGAAGACGAGAAGAAGAAGACCAAGCCCTCCTGGACCGTCAGGGAGTACGACACGCAGACGATCCACGGGAACCTCGCCGATTATTTAAAGGTGATTTGTGGATTTCGTCCATTTCATATCGTTTATGGGTGCCTTCCCACAACTGACCCCTAGGGGGAGCCAAAAGCACCAGGCAACGCACATCAGTGTCGGGATGAAAAACTAAATGTATGGCGATGCCACATTTTCATTTTCTTCGCAGGAGGAGGAGAAGACTCCGAGGGACCTGGACTTCTGGCTGGAGGACGTCTACACGCCAGGATTCGACTCCCTGCTGAAGAAGAAAGAAGCGGAACACCAGAGGAGAAGATTTTGTAAAATCACGTCTGTAGTCGTGTTGGTCGTCTGCGCCGCGCTCGTCGTAATCGTGGTGCCCGTTTTGGTTCTGCAGAAGCAGAACTGATCGATGAGAACGCCGCCGCTGTGCTCCATCCTGCAGATATCTACCGTTGTTCACTATATTCTGAAAGAGGACGAGAAAAATCTGAAACTTCTCGCTCTGCACCAACTTCCTGGAAGTGACCAGTGGAGGAGAAATAAATAAAAAGGTTGCTTACTGGGCCAGAACATTTCCATTTGTACAGCCGATTGGACGGCTGAAAGACGGCGACCACCGACGTGACCTGCAGTCGCAGCAAACACACACTGACCATCCTTAAGATGAGCCAATCACAACGCAGCTCCGGTGGCTTCACGCTGCAGCTCGACACCAACTGGAAATCAACGTGGTTTTTTTGCTGACTTTTATTCCTGACGATAAAGAATGTGTTGTAAGGTGATTAAAAAGTCATTCGTAAAATGCAAGAATAATATATTACTCTGGATAGTGGATTTTTCATCCGTAAATGACATGAAATAATGCAAAGTCATCTTCAGGCCTTAAAGGTACAGTGTGTAGCATTTCAGGAGGGGCTCGATTGGCAGAGATGGAATCTATAATTATGTTTCTATTAGTCTGTAATCACCTGAAGCTCAGAATCATTGTATTCCGCAAGCCTAGAATGAATTATTAATATATACATAAGGACCCTAACCCCGTGTTGTACCAGGATCACGTTGCTACGGCAGCCCAGAACAGACAAACTTATGAGGTCTTTGCTTTTCTTCTTCTTCCAATGTTACCCGAAGGCCACCGTAGCTTCTCTTCCTCCATGGAGTTAGAGGGCTGAGGAGGCGTATTCATTACATCTCAATCTGCCACCTAACCACTACATGTCACTAAAACATCAACGCTGGCCCTTTAAGAGCGGTCGACATTGCAGTAAATGTTTTATCCCTTTATTTGTGTCTTTTTAAACAAGACGACATGACAAAAAAAATTGCACTTTTTTAATTGTCTTGATTTTACAATATGCACAAAAATAAACAATTCTTTAAACATATTCTAACCGCTCTTCTCCCCATTCAGTTGAAATATTCCAGAGCACAAAAAAAACACCACGAATGCAACAGATTTCATTTGATTGATTTATTGCAATAAAGATGTACAAAGTATTGGTAATCATGAATGTAAAAAAAAAAAAGCATATCTGTGACCGTTAACAGGACAGCGTATAAAACATTACCGCTTCAACCGGCTGCTGGATTCCCTCCACGTCTGTGTGAACACAGGTTTGATCTGCTTGGTTATTTTTAACGTGATGTCTTTTCTTCAAAAGGCATCGAAAAGATAGAAATAGACTAAAAAAAAGGAAGAAAAGACAATTTGCTATAATCAACAAGGCAACAAAACGATTTAAAAAAAAGAACCGACATGCAAATTAACTTACAACCAAAACCAAAAATACACCAAAGAAAAAGAATGTGGAGAAAATCCTGAACTAAAATAAATATCTTTCTCCATTTTGAAATTCGACAGTTGTTCCATTCTTAAATGTATGCCGTTAAGTCTACGAAGAGTTTATTTACAGGTTAGTTTTATAGTGTTCGCAGTGTTTACAGCGTCATCCGTCATGGCTGGACAGATGGGGACCGGAGGGGGGGGGAGGAGGCGGGGCTTTGGCAGGAAATACATGGGATCAAATGACGACACGGTGGCTGACAATATGAGTACAAGTCTGGACACAGTCTTTTTGTTGACAGGTCAGACTAACTATTTGTATATATATATATAGATAAATATATATATAGAGGCAGCTATATAGATTCTGTAATGTACAAATATAGAATAACCCGTGTTCTTGTTTGTGATATTGTTTCTATGAAACAGTAAAATAGAGAGAAAAGGAGAGAGAGAGAGTGAATGGAGTTTTTAAGACACACTGCGGGGCTTCCTCATGGTGCACAACAGCGCCCCCCAAAGGCACCAACAGGAAGTGAAAGTTGGGAAACGTCAATCAAATTGTGAGTGGAATGCCGATGCCAATTAAGAGCGGCACTCCGGGGATTTAGTGCTGCGCCTTCAGAAGGCCAGGTCACTTTTAGGAAAGATTATTATGTAAATTGACGATGTTCAGACCGTACCCAATCAAAAGACCCCGACGGAGCTGGGAGGATGTTTTTGGGGGGCGCTATCGCACGCTAGACCACCACCAGCAGGTCGTCTTTGACATGCTTTTTACCTGGAAAGTACTCCAGAATGTATTCAATACACGCGAGCACGACCTATAGTTCGTGTTTACGTACTACTGACCGTCACACACACGTGAAGGTGAAGCACCGCGCGATGACAGGATGCGGCAGCGTGAAGGCTAACGGCGACGGGAAATATACAGGATGGGAATGTTTACGATTATACAGTACATTCAGCTAACCTAAAGCATCGTGTTCACGCACTTTAGAAATTGCATACAGAGTACATGAGAGCGACGTGCTCGATGCTATAAAACCGCCTGTTCTGGGGGGGAGGAAAGTTAATTAGAAACCCAAAGAACCCTGTTTTATTCCATTAGTTATGAGGCAGTTTAACTTAGAACCGTGAGGGAGCTTCTCCTCCTAAACTGGTCCAGGTTTACTCTCCCGTTAGCTAATGACATTAGCATCCCGTTAGCTAAAGAGAGTAGCATACCACGGAGGAGTTCCAGTTTGCTCGTGATGAGCTGTGCCGTCTCTCTTACCATCGACTCCTGTTAAACAATCAAATGGAATTATTCATGTTGCAGGGCCACACTCGTATAGAACGTGTGTGTGTGTGTGTGTGTGTGCGCACCACGGAGGGCAAAACAAAGTGAAATAATCCAGATTACAGTTGCTGTTAATGACCGTGTCCGTTTCCTCCTGAATGTCAGCCGGGCTGTCGGGTTCCTTCCCGGTCGCTCTGCATTTCCTGAAGACTCTTTGGAACGAGCACAAATCAAAAGTTTGGGATTTGAAGTTTGGAGCCGCGGTCAACGAGCCCAACGAGTAACTTCAGGATCTCGTTTAGATTTGGGACGACCGGAGCCAGCAGATCCGCTCACATCGACTTATTAACACCAGCGGGCTGCGTAGAGGAACACGGCGCTCTACTCACGCCTTCCAGAGCGACGCTCTGCCCGGCAACAGGCTGTCGCGGGGGAACCGGAGAGACCGGCAACGGGTCTGCCGGGGCGCTAACCCGGGTAACGTAACCGCGGTTTGACCACAGGAAGCCATGTAACAGACAGCAGGTGGAACGTAAAGATGAGGCATAACCAGTGAAGCGGTGCAGCCAGTATGGCTCATAGGGGACAGGAAGCGGTGACTGGGGACCGCTCTGGCCTTAAGGCGAGGTGGGACTCCTTTCTTTCTCGGGGGAAGAACCGAACACACAAACACGCGTTAGAAGAAAAGACTTCGTCAGTCTGGCTCCGTTCACACGTCGGCTCTGACACTCAAGACCAATAAAAACGGGTTTTTTCAGGCGCGGCGCCTGAAGGATAAACTGCGTCATGCGCCGCCGAGCCGAGAATATTCAACAGCTTTCTAAAAGAAAAGGAAGACTGGAGGTGAAGACTAATAAAATAAATGCGTGGCCTGAAAGAGAAACACGTTGATCTGGGTAAAAAGAGAAAGAAAGAAAGAAAAAATGACAAAAAAGTCTTCAAGCAACCGAGTGGACCGCCTTCATTAAACCTGCAGTCCACTCGCATAAATACAACTAGCAATCACATTAAAACCAGAACTAGTGTCCACTCAGAGAATAAGTTTAGCTCGCATCCGTCAATCCGGAGAGATTAGAAGTGTTTGTGTCGGATTCAGCTGGAAGGCACATCATAAGGCTTCAGGGGGCGGGGCCTCTCCCGGAAACACCAAAGGAGAACAGTTTGATTATTGCTGCGTCGCAAAAAAAGAAATGACCCGACCCGACCCGGTCCAATCAACACGACGGCCAGAACCTCCGTATGAGGACCGCTTTGAGTCAACACATGGAACATACGTCATGAGGACAATTAGAAGAAACTAAAGCTACAAGAGAAAAAACCCAGACATGTTGGAATAGATCAAGATTTAAAGAAAGGGGCAGAGTGGGGCCCCGTGGACCCCCATAGCCCCCCCCCCCCCCCCTATCACTTGAAGGGCTTTTACACACCTCAACCAATTCCACTTCCTTTATCTTTATTCATGTTACCAGCATTGGTTTCCATCAGTGGCTTCTACCGTCTCTGGAGTGTATGTGGTGCACCTTAGGTGTGTGTGTGTGTGTGTGTGTATGTGTGTGTGTGTGTGTGTGTGTGTGTGTGTGTGTGTGCTTCCAGAGGCAGAAGTGGATGCGAGACTTTTAAAAACTCTTGTTTTCCCCCCTGTGTGTGTGTTTTAAGAGTAGAAGGTGAGGACGCTCTGGTGGTTTCCGCGCACCAGGAGGATGGGCGGCAGGTCCTTGGACAACACCTCCAGCCAGGCCATGTACATGGCGCTGGACACGGCGCCCTTCCTGGCCAGCGGCAGACTCCTGCAAGACAACGAGGGAAGGATGGTTAGCAAGGGTACCTTTTAGTTCACTGGTACGACTGGTTGAGGCCGGGCATCGGCCTCCAATGGGTAAGGTCGGGCCCCCAATGGGTAAGGCCGGGCGCACAATGGGTAAGGCCGGGCGCACAATGGGTAAGGCCGTGCCCCCAATGGGTAAGGCCGTGCGCACAATGCCCGATGGGTAAGGCTGGGCGCACAATGGGTAAGGCCGTGCCCCCAATGGGTAAGGCCGTGTGCACAATGCCCGATGGGTAAGGCTGGGCGCACAATGGGTAAGGCCGGGCCCCCAATGGGTAAGGCCGGGCCCCCAATGGGTAAGGCCGGGCGCACAATGCCCGATGTGTAAGGCCGGGCGCACAATGGGTAAGGCCGTGCCCCCAATGGGTAAGGCCGGGCGCACAATGGGTAAGGCCGTGCCTCCAATGGGTAAGGCCGGGCGCACAATGGGTAAGGCCGTGCCTCCAATGGGTAAGGCCGGGCCCCCAATGGGTAAGGCCGTGCGCACAATGGGTAAGGCCGTGCCCCCAATGGGTAAGGTCGGGCCCCCAATGGGTAAGGCCGGGCGCACAATGGGTAAGGCCCTGCCCCCAATGGGTAAGGCCGGGCCTCCAATGGGTAAGGTTGGGCGTCGGCCACAGATGTTTGTATCCCACTGCCTACTTTGTCAGGACTTTCCAGCCATTATAAAACTGTGAGTGACGGATCGATACCGTCAGGAAGCCTCAGAGCGTTCTCTCCCCGGCTTCCCTCCATTAATCACAATCACAGGAACCAGAGCCAGACTGCAACTACGGAGAATCGTTTCCCTTAATCAGTAAAAGCGTTGGGTGCACCTGATGCCTGTGGCCAGCAGGTGGCGGCAGAGAGCTTAACCCCGGATGACAGGATTGGACGACAGACACCTTGCTGGGGGCAAGAGTCGAGGAGGTTTGTGCAAATGCAGTGGTGCCATTACAAGTAATGAGGGGAAAGCCATCTGACTGGCCACAATGGGGAGGGAGGGGGGGGGGAGAGGTTCTCAGGAGGACTTTCATTGCCTCGCACTCACTTGTTCACAGAATACGACAGATACGCGAATAAAGAGAAAAAACACATCTAAAACGTGCGTTCCTGAGGTCTCTAAACACACACACTTACATGACGATGAGGTTGGCGGTGCTCGAGTGCTCCTTCAGCAGCTCGTTGAGTCGGATCTGGCGGTTCGTCTGAGGAGCAGAAACATTGTGACGTCAGCGTTCAGGAAGAACTCAAACACAGAGGAGGGAGAACATCCAACGGTCACAAGAAACTTCAGAGAAGATTATATTTATTGGCAAAAACAAAAAGGTGCTCTATGATTAGCGAGTCAGCAAGTGGGTTATTATTAAGTGACCATGGCAACCGTCTTAAAGGGCCAGCTGCGGAGCTCTTAAGGGTTCATGGAGGATCATAACACGATGAGGAGGGGGGCGTGGCTTATTTAGCACATTAAAAACAGAGCGATGAACAGAGACAGGGAGCCGATTGGTGTAAAGGTCGGCGTTGTGGCGGCAGCGTGCTGACCTTGGCGCGGTAGAGCTCCAGCTCGTTGTCGGTGATCCTCCAGGGCTCGCTGTCCTTCAGCTTCTCGGCCGCCTCCTGCTCCATGTCGTCTTCCTTCAGCCGATACGGCTCGATCATCTCCTCGAAGGCCGACACGCTGCGACAAGAGTCACGGTTAGTATTTTAGGAAGAGGCACACCTCGGGTCAGCGGGGTTGTCTGGTCTAAGAGTCTCATCTCTGTTGTCCTTCTATCAATTAAGACTCACAAGAATCCGGCAGGTTGAGTCCAAACACCGATATTTTAAAGGTGAAGACACAAAGAGCTGAAATGTAATAAATGATTCTAATAAACAGATGCCAGACGACCGGTTATTGATAGAAAAACCCGAATATGATCAGTGAATGTGTGATCGTGCTGATGTCATGTCTCCACACAACCACAAGGGGGCAGCAGAGACTCACTCAACCCTCCAGCTTCATGACATTAATGTAGAAAACAACTTTTATGTCCATTAGAGTCATGATAATGATTTAAACTTGAAGCTGCTGTGGAAGAGACACGAGGAAGAGGAAGACACACAAGGAGGAGGAAGAGGAAGAGACGAGGAGAAGGAAGAGGAAAAGACATGAGGAAGAGGAAAAGACACGAGGAAGAGGAAAAGACATAAAGAGGAAGAGACACGAGGAAGAGAAAGAGACACGAGGAAGAGGCACGAGGAAGAGGAAGAGACATAAAGAGGAAAAGACACAAGGAGGAGGAAGAGGCATGAGGAGAAGGAAGAGGAAAAGACAGAGGAAAAGACACAAGGAGGAAGAGAAAGAGACATGAGGAGAAGGAAGAGGAAAAGACATAAAGAGGAAAAGACACAGGGAAGAGGAAAAGACATAAAGAGGAAAAGACACGAGGAAGAGAAAGAGACACGAGGAAGAGAAAGACACACAAGGAGGAGGAAGAGGAAGAGACATGAGAAGGAAGAGGAAAATACATGAGGAATAGGAAGAGACGAGGAAGAGGAAAAGACATAAAGAGGAAAAGACACGAGGAAGAGGAAAAGACACGAGGAAGAGGAAAAGACACGAGGAAGAGGAAAAGAAATGAGGAATAGGAAGAGACACGAGGAAGAGGAAAAGAAATGCGGAAGAGACACGAGGAAGAGAAATGAGGAAGAGGAAGAGCGAGTCGCCTTCTCTCTATCAAAGGCATGGAGAGGCCTTCAGGGACTCGTTGACTTTTCGCCGTTTCCATCCAGCTTCTCCACAACGCCTCAGAACACGAGACAACAGACGTCACTAGAGCCCTGGACACGCGTCTCAGAACAGAAAGTTGATGAAGGTCCAGCCTCGGTCCGATCCTCTGGTTCCCCTTCAGGAGGTTTGCATGTGGAGGAAGACTTACTGCTCCTTCTTGGGCTTCGTGTTGATGTCTCCCAGCACGGTGATGTCCGAGAAGTCGATCCGGAACTTGCTCAGCAGAGTGGCCATCCTGTCAGGAGGAGAAGAGCTTTGAGAACAATGCTGGAAACCAGCTGCAACACATGTTCAATAAAACGGCACTGAGCCCCCTGAGCCCCCTGCAGCCTCTTTAACCCACTCCTTTTGAACAGGGGCCTTCAGGGAGCAGGAGGCAGCTGGGCCGTCTGTACCCGGTGGCTTTCTGGACATGAGATTCATTTCCTTGAGCTTCAACTTCAAGAAGAAGCCGATCAGTCGCATAACGTCAAGCGTGTGATTTACAGCCAAATTAAACACGTAAACCCCCCACTGTGAAAGGTATTGAGCGAGTCGTGAGGAGGATCTAGAAGACGAGTCGAGAGCCCTCTGAAGAACACGCACCTGTAGAAATAGATTTGTATCAAATATATAAGGCAGCTACTTTCCTATTGATGAAACACAACGCTGTCGTGACGGAGAAACATTATTATTTTATTTGGCAACGTTTGTTTTATTCCTCTTGTGAATTTTTAGAACCTTTAAAGATAAAGAGGTTTTTATTGTCAGTGCCATTTATCATGAAGTAGTTTTAGAGTACACACACAGGGATGTGGATCTAATTGTATCCACCAACAGGAGGTGGGAGTCAGCTGTTGTGGACAATGAGATACACAGAGGGGGGGGGGCCACTAGCTTTCCTTCAGGGAGTCAGATGAGATGATGGTATTGAGGCATAAATAAGGCGAGGGGGGGGGGGGGGGTCACATCATCTTGGTGGGGGCCAGTAGCCAGTAGCAGTTCTACTGACGAGTCCCAACACAAAACGGGTGTGAAAAACTCTTCTACACATAGATATTAATCCGATGAGTTTGTTTTCCTCGTCACGGCCTCCAACAGATCCTCTCTACACCAGGAGGCTGCAGCTCCTCCTCCGAGGGACTCATTCAGACCCGTCTCTGTATCCGACATTATGACCCACCACACACATTCGCTTCCTTCACGGCCTCTAGAGGACTATTTCACAGTTTAACCTCCGTCTCCATGGAGATACGTCTGGCTAATATCAGCTGAACAAAGAACACATGCTGACGTCGGCATGACTTCATTAACAAAGTAGCAGGATATATATAGATCTATATATATACACACACGCATATATATATATATTTAGATATATCTATACACACATGCATATATATATATAGTAATAGATATATATAGTAATATTTTTATATATATACATAGTAATATGTATATATATAGTAATCAAAAAGGATTTATTTAATCTACTTTTTTTATTTTGTATTTAATTTTTGTTCAGTAGAAGCAGAAGACGGGACTCAGGACTCACGCTCGGCGGTCGTGGTCGATCCGGTTGATCTTCCCTCCGATGAAGACGCGGATCTTGCAGTCCTTCCACCTCTTCTTGTTGGTCAGCAGGTAGGGGATGAGCAGGGTGAGACCTGGACCACACACACACACACACCTGCTGGGTCTCACACGGTGGAGGTATAGAGCAACAGCTTTTTAAAAGGAGGCGGAGTCTCCGCTGCCAGCACCGAAGCGGCCGACGTGGCGACGATGAGCCGGATTGTAAACGCCACATGAGTCATCCTCTGGTCTGGTCCTGAAGGCATCGCTACAGAACCGGCCAGAACCGGTCTGAAGGATGAGTCCCTGCAGCCGGTCAACACCTCATTAACAGATTTGATCTTTTTCAACAGCTGGAGATTAATCTGGAGTTTAATCCTCCGTCTGCGTCAGAGCTCCTCGGCTCCGTGTTGACATGCGAGCGCGTTAATGATCTATTCATATAACGATGGTCTGGAGGAGGTCCACACACCGCCACGGGTTAGCCAACACGCCTCTTCTTCATGCATTCAGAACGCATTTTAAATAAGCAACTAAAACATAAGTCTGAAGGCTTCGCCTCCGTCAGCATTATAGATTATAATAATCTAACACACACACACGATTGTTGTATAAATGTGACCTTTGTGGTCCAAACAGATGACACCATGACCTCTGTGGTCCAATCAGATGACACCATGACCTCCGTGGTCCAATCAGATGACACCATGACCTCCGTGGTCCAATCAGATGACACCATGACCTCCGTGGTCCAATCAGATGACTCGATGACCGTCTCCTTGGGACTCACCTCCGTCGTCGAACAGCCACCACACGTCCACGGTGCCCTTCCCTTGTTTCTTCTGGAACTGCTGGCTGGCCTCCAGCAGCCTCTGGTCGGACACGTTGAGGGGGACAGTCGGGCTCTTCTTGTCTACGCACACACACACACACATTTAGATGGCTGTCGTGACTCTACGGACTCTGCTGGCCGGTTAGGAGTCCTGAGAGTGGAACAGTTAGCAACGTGTGTGTGTGTGTGTGTCCTTAGCCGTGTGATTGAATGACAGTAAGGCACACTACAAATCACACAATGTTAATACAACTAAAAGGCAGGTCATCAAACCTCCACAGTGGCGATTGGTGTTTCCCCTGCACTCTCTCTCATGGCCACCAGGGGGCTCCTCTGGTTGTATAGAAGTCAATGCTTCATGTGTTACAGCTGCATTCTCTCTCCTGACCACTGCACACCCTGTGTGTGTATGTGACAAATAAAACATCTTGAATCTTGAATCGGGGGAGATTTGTCTTGTTTTGTGGAATCTAGTATTCTTCTAGTCTTCCTATATTCTCATACGAGTGATTTCTTTCTGTTTCAGCCTCACAGGGGAAACACCGTCACGAGGAAAGAGGGAGAGCAGCTGGCGGAGCTGGAGACATGAAAACAGGAGACGTTTTCATCCTGGAAGAGAAGCCACGGACAAACGTTTTCCTCCAGAGCGACAAGCAGAGAGACTGAAGACAGGAACAGGAAGTAGAAACATCGGCTCACAACATCAAGAAGCACTAACACACTCTACTGCGTCAGAGACTGCAGCGACAAGCCGGAGGCTGTCAACGGGAGGAAGAGGAGGAGTTATTCCCAAAGCCGAGGAGGAAGATGAGGGGGGAGGAAGAAGATGATGAGGGGAGGGAAATGAGTTATTCCCAAAGCCGACAAAGAGGAGGAGGAGAAGGAAGATGAGGGGGGGAGGAAGAGGAGGAGAGGAAGAAGATGAGGGGGGAGAGGAAGAAGAATAAGGAGGAAGAAAAAGATGAAGGGGGAGAAGGAGAATGAAGATGAGGGGGGGGGAGGAGGAGAAGGAGGAATAAGATGATGATGAGGGAGGAGGAGGAGGAGGAGGGACGATAGCCGGCGTGTAAATAAAAGAGGCGATGAAGACTTTAGAAAACAAAGAAAGAAAGAGAGGGTGTTTATAACATAAAATGCAGTCCTGCCTTTCTTCAGCAGCGGCTGCGTCGCGGCTTTCCTCTCTTCGTCTTCTGGGAGAAAAACAACAACAGAATTTGGGGTCAAACGTCGACGACCTCGAGGTCACGAGTCTGCATGGAGGCTCAGAGTCCTGTGTTCCCATGGCAACGGACACTCATCTCTGGACCCGCGAGACGCATCGAGCCGACCCGAGTCCACGTGGAGCGGCTCCTTAAACCGGTTTGATCCGGTCCTGCAGCGGTCCACTGTGCAGCTTCAGAACCACCAACACAGAGTCCTTCACGGGGCCGGAGCACACGCCCGCGCTTTGTTTGCTCAAGAGTCGTGCGTCGCTCTCTCTCCGTGGACCGACACACGGTGTGTGTGTGTGTGTGTGTGTGTGTGATAAAGGAAGCCATTGATGGATTAAGAGGGGGCTCTGAGAATAGTGTTTCAGTGATTTCCTGGATAATGTGTGTGTGTGTGTGTGTATGTATGTGTGTGCGTGTGCGTTGACAATACAAGCATTGGTGATTGTTGTGGAAACATGGGAGGGGCCGACCTTGACCCCAAACCCCCCAACTCTACTTCCTGTCATGACCTGGTGTTTGAGTCACATAAACAACACATGGTATTTATGAATGAGATTATACATATATTCATGTGTGTTTAGGTGTGTGTGTGTGTGGGTATGCGTGCAGGTGTGTGTGTGTGTAGGTGTGTGTGTGCGCGGTTGTGTGTATGTGCATGTTAATGAATGTGTATGTGCATGCGTGCAAGTGTGTGCGTGTGCGTAGGTGTGTGTAAGTGTGTGTAAGTGTGTGTAAGTGTGGGTGTGTGTGTAAGTGTGTGTGTGTGCGTAGGTGTAGGTGTGTGTGTGTGTGTGTGTGTACCTTTCTGCATGGCGGGGCTGTTCTGATGACTCGTGGCTTTGGACGACGGTTTGGACGAGTCGGCGTCGGAGTCTTTGCTCGTGTCGATGGAGACGATCACGTCCTTCATGCCGGAGGACTTCTCCTGGGAGGACAGCAGGTCGTCTGGAGGGAGACGCAGGGAAGTATTCCTTGAAACCAGACAACAACAACAACGTCCAGGATGCAGTGATGTGTAGACACTGAGCACGTCACTCCCTAAGCTTCAACAGCTGAACTGAGGGTTGGTTCTTCATGGTATCATCAGAAATTGTGATTACCAATTAGATTGTGTGTGTGTGTGTGTGTGTGTGTGTGTGTGTGTTACCTTGTCCCTGGATGTGAGACACGTCTAGTCCTTCCTTCAGCCGCAGGATGACGGCACCGAACTGATAGTCAAAGGACTCACTGGGAGGAAGAGAAAAGATGGATGTCAACACACACACACACACCTCAGGTTCACACACACACACACGTGGAGGCTGATTTGAAGTAACGGGCCCATTAGCCGTGATGTTAATACCGCGGGGTTGACCCATCTGACCTCCAATAACATAATCCCCCAAACAAGTCCTCCAGTCACATGACCTGAGCCTCTCCTGCAGTGCCTGTGTGTACCACCAGGAACTCTTAAATACTTAAAGGTTGACCATTTAGCCTTGAAACCCAGAATGCATTGTGGCACGTTCATCCTGTGTGTGTGTGTGTGTGTGTCTTACTGGATCATGCTGATGTAAGTCTCCACGTTCATCCTGTGTGTGTGTGTGTGTGTGTGTGTGTGTGTCTTACTGGATCATGCTGATGTAGGTCTCAACATACATCATGTGTGTGTATGTGTGTGTGTAGTTGTGTGTAGGTATGTGTGTCTTACTGGATCATGCTGATGTAAGTCTCCACGTTCATCCTGTGTGTGTGTGTGTGTGTGTGGGTAGGTGTGTGTGTGTGTGTCTTACTGGATCATGCTGATGTAAGTCTCCACGTTCATCCTGTGTGTGTGTGTGTGTGTGTGTGTGTGTCTTACTGGATCATGCTGATGTAGGTCTCAACATACATCATGTGTGTGTATGTGTGTGTGTGTGTGTGTGTAGGTATGTGTGTCTTACTGGATCATGCTGATGTAAGTCTCCACGTTCATCCTGTGTGTGTGTGTGTGTGTGTGTGTAGGTGTGTGTGTGTGTGTCTTACTGGATCATGCTGATGTAAGTCTCCACGTTCATCCTGTGTGTGTGTGTGTGTGTGTGTGTGTGTGTGTGTGTCTTACTGGATCATGCTGATGTAGGTCTCAACATACATCCTGTGTGTGTGTGTGTGTGTGTGGGTGTGTGTAGGTGTGTGTGTCTTACTGGATCATGCTGATGTAAGTCTCCACGTTCATCCTGTGTGTGTGTGTGTGTGTGGGTGTGTGTGTGTGTGTGTGTCTTACTGGATCATGCTGATGTAAGTCTCCACGTTCATCCTGTGTGTGTGTGTGTGTGTGTGTGTGTGTGTGTGTGTGTGTCTTACTGGATCATGCTGATGTAAGTCTCCACGTTCATCCTGTGTGTGTGTGTGTGTGTGGGTGTGGGTAGGTGTGTGTGTGTGTGTGTGTCTTACTGGATCATGCTGATGTAAGTCTCCACATTCATCCTGTGTGTGTGTGTGTGTGTGTGTGTGTGTGTAGGTATGTGTGTCTTACTGGATCATGCTGATATAAGTCTCCACGTTCATCCTGTGTGTGTGTGTGTGGGTGTGTGTAGGTGTGTGTAGGTATGTGTGTCTTACTGGATCATGCTGATGTAAGTCTCCACGTTCATCCTGTGTGTGTGTGTGTGTGTGTGTGTGTGTGTGTGTGTCTTACTGGATCATGCTGATGTAAGTCTCCACGTTCATCCTGTGTGTGTGTGTGTGTGTGTGTAGGTGTGTGTGTCTTACTGGATCATGCTGATGTAAGTCTCCACGTTCATCCTATGTGTGTGTGTGTGTGTGTGTGTGTAGGTGTGTGTGTCTTACTGGATCATGCTGATGTAGGTCTCCACGTTCATCATGTCTCCGTCCCTCCAGTCGTTCTTGAAGCCCAGCACCAGGGTGTTGGGCTTGAGGCGGCCCAGGCCCGCCGCCTTCAGGGAGGGGGAGAAGAATCGGAAAAACTAAACTCCCGCCCAAGGCCTCGCTGCTCACCGAGGAGCAGGAAGTCCAGAGGAGCGCGCCAGTGGAAACTCTGAGTGGATCCACTCGGTTCCACACAAATGAAACCCAATAATATATTCACCAGGAAAAATGTATCACATTTTAAATTTTAAAAAAACGTTCCGTAAACCGATTTAAATTCTCCCCAGAAGAACGTGAAGAGTTGCAAAACTAGATGAACTTAAACGTCTTCAAACTGTTTTTCAAATTATTTAATTTGTATTTATTTATGTTTGGTCTGTTTCTCGTTGTTGTTTACCCTTTTCCTTCTCCTTTCTCTGTGTACTGTATCCTTAAAGTCCTGTCTTGTTAATTTGTAAAAATCTAAATAAATATATTAAAAAATCATTTAAAACGTTAAACACTATTTAAAATTAGGAATAACTAACAATATTTTCACAATTTTTCCATTTGATAAATACAAAATAAATATGAGTGGGCTCGGAGCTGAGACAAAAAACAGGAAGTTGTTGTGGGTCTTTTTATGAGCGCGTTATGCCAATATAAACATATTAAATCATTACATACTTATTATTATATTTTTCTATGTACGTCCACTAATGAGACCGAGTGTGTGATGCCAAGTTCTAAAAACAGGACGCAGCTGGCTGTGGTCGGGCTGCTGGAGAAAGAGCCCCGTCGCTAAGTGACATCACCCACGGCAACATAGGGGGGCGGAGCCTCGTTCCTACCTGGAGCAGGTACTGCGCCCCTTGCCTCATGTCCTCGGCGAACACCGGCGAGTAGAAAGCCTTGGTGTCGTTCTTCAGCAGCCAGCGCTGGTACCGGGCCTGGTCCGTGGACAGCTCCTTGAAGTTGGGCCTCCGGTAGCCCTGTGGACGGACACACACACACACACACGATGAATACGCAGCTCAGACGTCACGGAGCGCTTCATTTCATCAGATCACAGACGGTTGAATTCAGCCAGCAGAACAAAGTGGAGCCAGAACCTTTTTGTTTATATCAGCCAGGAAAGCGTATGCAGAGCCGTGAGCCCAGAAGGTTTACATCACTGGGGGCTCTAGAGGCCACTTGTGGAGGCCGGTGTGTTCCCAGAGCCTCCTGCTCTGCACAGAGGCTGCATTCATGCGCTCCTCCTTTGTGGAGCCTTATGGGTTCGTAAAAAGGATTGGAACAAACGCGTCACCGCTGAGCCCAGAGGTGAGTCCAGAGCTACGCTCAGCCAAGACAGGTGAGGAATGTTAGAAGGGGGGGGGGGATTAATAAGCAATGAATTCACGCAGAGCGAGAACATGTTGACGTTCACAAGTTTAACAACGTCGCCTCAAAAGAAGCAGATATAGTCCCAAAAGGACCCGGAGGCCAGGAGCAGTGTGTGTATATATATATATATATATTATTAAGCCGCGGGTTGGAAGATAGAAGGAAAAGGTTCTCAACTGAAATGTGACAAACTCCTCCAGCTGAACTTCTCTTGTGACATTCAGAGCCGGTTGAGCCTCTTTCACTTCATTGAGGTCCGATCCAAACCAACGACCCCGATGACGACGTGGATTACATGCGACTGGAAGTCAACGTGTCGACTTCATATAGACAGAATTCATCAATAAACCACCCATCACCACCCAGCTCTACCATGGAGGAGGAGGAGGAGGAGGAGCAGTGTTCCTACTCACCGTGCGGATGTGCCCACAGATCATCAGGCCCACGTTCTTGGTGAAGGAGTTAACCAAATCCAGAAGAGCTGGACGAGAGTTTGGGTAACCGGTCATCACCAAACACTGAGGCCTACAGACAAGGGAGACATTAACCATGGTTAGAATACTTATTTATTTTATATATATATAGTCTTTAAAATGATTAAAAAACAAATATATTTATTTTTTAATCATTTAAAAAAGACTATATAATATATATATATGTATAATTATTTATATATATATTTTTTTTAAATTAAATGCATTTTTTTAAATTAGTATTATTTTAAAAGTCCTTTTGAAGTAATTATTAAATGTTTGCACCATAACAATGACATTAAATCCTGATTAAAAGTGTTTAATCGTTGACCAGCACTAGTATACCGTGTATATTATGTAACTCTTTAAAGTGTTTATTTGTTAATTGGTCTTTACAGCACGAAAAGCTTTATTTTAAACCCTCAGCCTTCTCCTCCCGGCCTTCACGGTGGCCTCGCCATCTTCCCAAGAGAAAGAAAACAGGACGGAGTAGCGCACATCAAAGCAAATATGTTAAGCGCCGAGGGATTTAACATTTAATGGAGGTGGTGAGAAGGAGCTCAGAGGATGCCTCTTAATCCCATGCTCCAATACGCCCTCGAACGCACCGCATGTGTAACCATTCTGAGAAGGAGCACACGTCCCACGGGGTGAAGAGGAGCAGGACTTCCTGCTTTAGGTACCGGGAAGTATTCAAGGATCATCGGAGAGGTGTGTGTGTGTGTGTGTGTGTGTGTGTGTGTGTGTGTGTGTGTGGGCTACATCGAGATAAAGAAGATGAGCTGCTTCGAGATAAAAAGACTACACACAAACATTATAAATACATATATGTGTGTGTAACACGTATATGTGTTACACACATACATGTTACACACACATGTTACACACACAGAAACATGTTACACACACACACACATTACACACATGTTACACACACACAAACATGTTACACACACACAGAAACATGTGACACACACACACATTACACACAATGATGGTCTTCTCTGTGCTCGGTACCTGAAGTTCTTGACGTGGTCCTCCACGCCGCTCAGGTGCAGCGTGTGGGTCAGCGCCTGGTGGTAGGTCAGCGCCTGGGTGGACGAGCCCCAGTTCACATCTGGCGGGGGGGCGGACGCATGCAGGCAGACAAGCGGTGCAGATGTGAAGCGTGTTTACGGGTCGGCCTCGGTGTGTGTGTAGCTGCATGTCAAACTGCGTGCGCACGCAGGTGTGTGTGTTCAGCGCCGCGAGGATCGCTCTGTGTGGGGGGGGGCGGCGCACAGATGGGCGACTCGTGGAGCGCGAGCTTTGTTCATTCACACTTTGCTTAGGATCGAGATGTTTGTGATGTGAACGACGTGTGGAAGTTCTCCAGCTCGTGTTGAATATGCAACGTGTCCGTCAACACGTGTGGAAATAGACACGGAGGTGTTCTTTCACGACCACCGGGGCACAACACCCCTTCAGCGTATTACCGGGATGTTGGAGGAACATGCTAGTTCACCAATGCTACGCTAACTGAGCCCAGGAACACATGGTTATTTACTTTAAAACAGCCTAAAACTATAAGCACCTCAATAAATCTGCATATTCTTCTTTATTAAGTCATGGTAACCAGGCAGCTTGTTGGACAGTGCATGCTATTCACTTTAGGTTAAGCTAAGCTAGGCTAAAGTGCATGCTATTCCCTTTAAATTAGGCTAAGCTAGGCTAAAGTGCATGTTATTCACTTTAGGTTAAGCTAGGTGTACATGAATATACTTTAAATGAAATTAGATTAAAAGAATACATATTTATATACATGTTTATTCTTTAAAATAAAACTGTAAATGAACATTTGAATATAACAAATTTCCATGACTTTTCCAAAACTTTTGGAAATAATGTTTGTTTTTTAAGGACTTTTCCAGGACTGGAAATAACTATTTAAAAATGCCATGACTTTTCCAAGTTTTCCCTGAGCGTATAAACAAAATCTAAAAAGCTCGTATGATTCTGTGTGTCTCAGTCGGTGAGTCTCACCTGGCTTCTTGTAGCTGACGTAGATGAACAGCCCCAGGACGATGACGTTGGTCATGAGCGCCGCCCACCAGTTGATGACGAACATCACCACGCAGCACAGGATGGCTCCGGCCAGCGACACCCACATGTTGTAGTATTTGAAGCTGGGACGCCATCCTGCAGCATCGAGGGGAACAAAGTCAGCGCGTTGCAAACACAAAAAAGGGGGAACGACATTTAAAAAAGGATCGAAACGACTCCAGCCGCTCGTCACGTGTCATATTGTGTTAAACTGAGGAAATGTACTTCATGTTAAGGTGGAAGTCAGATGTGTTAAATACTTTTAAAAACTGGGACCAAGTCAAGTCAGACCTTGAACATCCTCCACGAACTTTTTAACAATAAAATCATTATTAACATGGTCTTAAAATAGCAAATGTTGCTGTTAAAGAGGATGGATAACGTTGACGTTAAAGTGGGATTGGGGTTATAGAGAATGGGAGTTAGCAGCCTGTTAGCCAGAAGGTTATCCCAGCTATGAGGAGACCGAGTGTTTGTTTACTGGGTACCACAGAAACTAGACTAGTAGGATTTTAGTGATGGGGACACAATGACAGCGTCTAAACACAACCACAGGACATAAAGGGTACATTGACGGTGCCGGTCCTCGCAGACCCCATTCAGGGGTTCATGTGTCCCAGAGAGTGGGGAGAGATTGCTCCAGGACACCAAATGAGGGAGGGGGGGTAATAGTTTGAATAAAATGCATCCCAGTATTTACTGCCGGCCTCTAATTCCGTCGCGTACCATTTAAGTCCCGTGTAATTATACGACCCGCTCTGGAAGGAGTGAGAATCTGTACCTGGAGTTCTGCTAGAGCTTTTGGTTTTGAAGGGGAGGAAACAAGCACAGGACTCAATATAAAGAAGCCGTTGTATGCATTTCATTCAGCTACAGTCTAAAAATAAGTTAGCTCGCCCAAACTCAAAAACAAATTTGAATGATCTCAATGATGCAGTTAAATACATCTGGGTCAGAGAATCCCTCCTCCAACCCGATTCTCCCAATCTCCTCTCCGGAAACATTTGCAAGAACATTGACATCCATTTAAGATCTAATCTGTGTTTACGAGTGGTTCTTCTTCAACAGCAGTTTAATTAAGGATTTAATAGCATTTTATCTAATTATAGTATTAAAGCCCCTTATCCTCATTATTTCTGATCCCTTACTGAATGTAGCTTTCAATATTTATAAAGTAACTAAATGTATGACTAACTTAGGCTCAGCACTCAATACTGTTGGTCCCGATTCATTACTATTATTTCAATGAATACTTTAAGTATTTATATGCAGGGGTCATACACATGTTGACCAATGGATTTCCAGGACTTTTCGCCAAATAGTGAAATCTCGGTGTGTACACGAGTATAAATGACATATTAATGAGACAATCGTTTGATTAAAAGAATAAATATATATATAAATGTTTATTCTTTTAATCAAATTGCATAAATGTACATATGAATATAACAAATGTCCATGACTTTTCTAAAACCTTTGAAATAAATTAAAATGTTCAAGGACTTTTCCAGGCCTTGAAATAACAGTTTTTTAAATCCATGACTTTTCCAGGTTTTCCATGACCGTACAAACCATGGATATGATATTAATGTAACTGGGAGATTGTGGCTCTGCCGGTCTTGTTTGTGAGTGCAAAAACACACACGGGTCCATTAACAATTATGGAGCGCATTATATACCCATGCTTCTAATCGCCCACATGAGGCCCGGTGATCAACACCACAACAACAACTCCTTTTCTGGCTCTTGTCAAGCGACTTGACGGAACAAAGCCAATCCTTTCAACTGCCTGTTTAACGTTACCTCCATGTTTTGTACATTCCTCTTTTATATTAAGAATAAGCAACTCCGTTTCTGGAAAGTTGCAATGAACTAAAATTCCACTGGAGGCAGAAACGGATATCTCAAAACTCGGCTGAATAAAATAACTAATTTAATACTGGAAGTTGCTTTTCTGTTGGCGAACTCCTTCTTTAAATAGTAATCTTGGTGTTTTTCAACCAGGACTCATAAACCATGTTTTTTTTTGGTCCATCTGATGAATAGGGACATTTTCTTGAATTGGTCCAGAACCCTGTGTGATCATATCGGGACAAATTATGTCAATGTACGTCCACTAAAAGAGCTTGTTTCTGCCACAGATTATAACAGATTATCATAATAACCAGTGTCGGGTCTCGCTCAGAGACAAGTCTCGTGAGATCTGGTACGAGACGACGGACGAAGGATGCTCTGTAGAGCAGGACCCGATATTCAGATCTCACAAGGAGACTCTGACGCCAATGACGATTACGTTTCATTTCTCTGGAGCTTCGTTTCCATAATGTTGGTCAGAGACTTGCAGAAACAATCTGAGCCCGTCGGTGGCCAAAAACAACCACTTGAGACAGGAACATAGGATGAAAAACACAGAAGTTACCCTCTTAGAACAAATAGAAAACACAGGTGAGCTGTACAAACTGTTGCGCTGCATTCGTCATGAAACAGCATGGACAGACAAACGGTCCAATGGTGTAAGTCTACTTTTAAAAAGTGCCACTCATGATCATTGGGTAATGATTATATCAAAGGACTGGCAGTAACACAACGTGATTGGAGGAAAGGTTGGAGCACATGGGGAAAATCCTCTTGATACACTTTATAATATAACAGAACATGATGTGAAATCAGCGTTATGATCAACACATTACACTAGACTGCATGATCTAGCCACAAGTACAGTAATAAGGATGGAGGGACCACATAAACATTCACTGGAAAGCTACTTTTCCATAAACTCATTCATTCTTTTCCTCTCAAACTACTGTAGTTGACTCTAAACAAGACTTGTGTATCATCAAGAAATTCAATAAATATTTGATAACATGGAGGGCTAAGGAGCAAGTAAGTGGTCAAAATGGTCTGATTTTGCTTTTCCCCTCTTCAAAGTCTGAATTTTGATAAAGACTATAAAAATATATGGTCCCATTTAAGCCACGAGATTGTAAAACAGCTCTCGATTTCAATTTCAGCCCCGAGGTTGGCCAGAAGGTCTAAAATAGAATATTCATGATGGTGCTTTCTCACATACGGCTGCTCCGGCTGATGGCGACATAAATTGGGGGTTGCGGTGCGTGTGTGAGAGGGGCGTATAATGGGACTGTCTTGTGAGTTCTAGTCTTAAGCTTTTAGACGCGTCCTGAGCCTCAAAGTAATTCCTTCTGAAACCCGACCCCATTAAACACGGAACAACCCCCGTGACCGAGCAGCTCGTTTCCCCAATTAGACAAAGAGCCGTCTCTTATAATAAAGTTCCTCTGCAGCCTTATCTCGAGCACATTGTAACATTTCTTACCTGGTGAGTTAGCCAGTGAGGCGTGGAACACAGAGAAGTTGATCAAGGCGTAGGACGCCAAGAAGAAGTTGGAGATGATGGGGGCAATTACGTTCAACTGCGCTGCAAGAAGAAAACATAGACATGGTAAACTTGGAGTGAGCCGAACTCAAATGTAATGTACGCCCTTCGGCAAGAGTCAAAAGAGGATCTAAATGTACCTTTACTTCATTGGGAATGCCCCAATTGAACACCACCTTTATATTATATTCTCTACATTTAGTACTGAATTACATTCATATTTCCAGGTAACTTCTTAGAAAGTACTCTGACCTTATTTTTTTTTTTCAATGAATGCTGCCGCCTCAAAGCTTTTAGTCTTGCTTACGTTGTGTTTATTGTGAGCTCATACAAGCGAGTGCCAGTGAGCGGTGAGTGTGTGTGTGTGCTCTTGTACTTCTATCCCGGTGGGGACTTCGACCTGACTGCACACAGAGCCATGGGGACTCATGTCCCAGTGGGGACCTAAAATGAGGTCCTCACCAGCAAACTCCTCCCACGAGCTTCAGACCAGTGTCTAGACACGCCCCACGCCGTTTGTCCCCATGAAAAGCCTTTTCTTTTTTTAATTTATATTTTATTAGTGTTCAGAATCTCACATACACATATTGACATTTTTCAGATTCTTTGTATAAAGAGAAGTAAAAAAAAAAAAAAAAAAACATATGCAAATAAAGAAACAAAAACAATACCATAGTAACAAAACTATAAATTAAAGCAGGGAGAAATCATTTTCTATAGAGTAAAGAAATACAGTCAGGCCATTTATCTGTGACATAGTTGCACCACTTTTGCCAGTGCTTAAGAAATGTTTCCGTTCTTTGGTTAACATGGGCTGTAATCTGCTCCATTCTGTAGCTCTGTCACAATGTCTCTCCATCATGTAATTGTAGGACACTCTGGTAATAACCATTTTCTGGTAATAGACTTTTTACTGGCCACCAGCATTGCATTTATCAAGAGTCTGTCCCCTTTCGGCCAGCTTTGAGGTATATTTCCAAGGTACAGAATCTTAAAGTCCAAAGGGATGTCCTCGTGAAATATGTCCTGTAAAGCATTGTGTACCGCCTTCCAAAAGTTTTTAATGATGGGATAGTCCCAGAAGATGTGGTAGTGGTTTGCGCTTTGGTGTCCACACTTTCTCCAGCAAACAGGAATGTTATCGCTATAATGAGATGTCTGAGATGGTGTAATGAAGTATCTTATACAATTTTTCCAGTTAAACTCTCGCCAGCTCATTGAACTGGTACATTTCCATTGATACCCCCATATTAATGTCCATTCTTCCTCAGAAATATCTATCCCAGATTCCTTTTCCCATTTTACTTTAATGTATGCTGTTGAGTGAGTTTTAAGGTCTAGAAAGCATTTATATATGGCTGATATTGCCCCTTTATTGCAATTTGACTTGTATGCTCTTTTAAACAGTTCTATGAGACTGGAGTTTACCTCTGTTACCTTTTTAACATTTTCATTGACAAAATGCCGCAACTGTAGGTATCTAAAGAAGTCCTGTTTCTCTAAAAGATAATTTTCTTTAATCATTTCAAAACTAAGCAGTTTGTTTCCCTTCATAATATTGCATAAAGCTGTTATTCCATTAGCTCTGCATTTTTGAATCTGGTGTCCATTTTATTTGGTGTGAAGTCTGAGTCATATCCACACCATTTAAGGCACAGTAGATCTCCTTCAAGTTTGTATTCTCTAATGATATTCTTCCACACTTTAAGGGTCAATTTGACCCATGGATTATCAGAACTGTTTATGTAGTGTTGCATTTTAGAGTCAGCTATGATTGCTTGTATTGGAATGGGAAATATTTTTTCTTCAATGTCTTTCCACTGTGCATCATATGAAGGATTGCACCAGCATATTATAGCTCTTGTCTGGGCGGCACAGTAGTATTCCTTGAGGGATGGCAGACCCCATCCTCCCTTCTCCTTTACTAACTGCAGTGTTTTAAGGCGAACCCTTGGTCTCTTGCCTTGCCACACATATCTCGACAACATTTTGTCCCATTCATTAAGCTGGCCCTGAGAAACTTCTATTGGTAAGGTTTGAAATAGATATAACAATCTGGGTAATATGTTCATTTTTATAGATTGTATTCTTGAGCTGAAACTATAGAATGGTACGAGGTTCCATCTTGTGATATCTTCTTTGATTTTTTTGTTTATAGGTGAGTAGTTATATTCTGATAGTTTTGACAGATCTTTTGGAATATTTATGCCTAGGTACTTAAGGGATTTTGCTTGCCATGACCATGGGTATTTGCTTTCCATTTCTGATGTTGGATTATAGTTATATGATAGTACTTGGGTTTTACCCACATTGACCTTATATCCTGATAATTGCCCATATTTCTCAAGTGCCAGCATCAGCTGGGGCAAAGAGTGTGTTGGCTGGCTAAGATAAACTAGTACATCATCTGCGTAGCAAGCTAGCTTATGCTCTCTTTCTGCCAGTTGAATGCCTCTTATTTCTCTGTTTTGTCTTAAATATTGGGCTAGTGGTTCAAGGAAAAGTGCAAATAATATTGGTGACCATGCAGCCCTGTCTTGTACCCCTTTCCAGGGTAAACCTATTTGATAAATAACCATTGACCTTGACCCTTGCAGTAGGAGTATTGTATAATGATTGTAAGGTTTTAATAATCCTGGCATGAAAACCAAATCTATGAAGAGTTCTGTAAAGAAAATCCCAATTGACGGAGTCAAATGCCTTCTCAGCATCTATACTAATTACTATTGCTTCCAATTTGTTTTTTGCTATATGATTAATAATATGTAACGTCCTTCGTATATTGTCTTGTGTTTGACGTTGGTGTATGAAACCTGTCTGATCGTTGTGGATCAATTTAGTCATAAACTTTTCAAGTCTTCTGGCCATAATAGAAGTGAACATCTTATAATCTATATTTAAAACAGATATTGGTCTGTAAGACGCACACTCCGTTTATCCTTGCCTTCCTTTGGAATGGCAGAAATAATGGCCTCCTTCCAACTAGGAGGTGTTTGGGCCTTTTCCAGGACCCAGTTTAGTGTAGGAAGTATGATAGGGATCAAGTCATTTTTAAACTCCTTGTACCACTCAGCTGTAAAACCATCGGAACCTGGAGCCGTACCTACTTTAAGTCTGCTAATTGCTGCTTGCAGTTCACTTTCTGTTATCTCAGTGATTAGCTCTTGGTTTTGCTCTTCATTAAGAGTGGGTAATTTCAGGGTGTTCAAGAAAGTATCAATCTGGGCTATGTCTCCTCCTGGGACTCTTGTATACAATTTTTTGTAAAATGCTTCAAATGCTTCATGAATCTCACTTAGTTTGTTTTGGATCTCCTTTGTCCTAGGGTGTCGTATTTTATGAACTGTATTTTCAGCTAGTTTTTTCTTCAGTTTCCATGCCAGTATTTTCATTGATTTTGGGCCACTTTCATAATGTCTCTGTTTCAGATACATGAGGTTTCTTTTAATGTCTTGTGTGGTTAAACTTCTAATTTCATTTCTGGTTTTCTCGATTTCCTGAAATGTATTTCCATCTGAACTGGCCTTATGTTTTGTTTCTAAATTCTTCAATTTTTGTTGTAGCTCCTCTAGAGCCTTTTTTCTTTGTCTTTTCTTATGTGAGGCTATTGCTATAATTTTTCCTCTTAA
Organism: Pseudoliparis swirei; assembly: GCF_029220125.1. Lineage (NCBI taxonomy): Eukaryota > Metazoa > Chordata > Actinopteri > Perciformes > Liparidae > Pseudoliparis > Pseudoliparis swirei. Next base: position 2,282,723 of record NC_079402.1, on the reverse strand, counting down.
AACCGCTTTCATAGTATCCCACAAGATAAGAGGTGAGACCTCATCATTATCATTAAATTCTAGGAAGACACTCATTTCTTTTCTAATATCTTGTTTGAAACCAGGGTCATTGAGAAGGCCAGAGTTTAGTTTCCATATAGTATTTCGGGGTGGTAGGTCAAGGTCAACCGTTAGATAAATAGGCGCATGGTCACTCAAATCAATTGTCCCAATATCACATGTATGTATTTTATCTCTATCCCTCCCAAATGTTATAAAATAATCTATTCTTGTGTAAATGGAGTGAGGAGCGGAGTAGTGGGTGTAATCTCTTCTTTGTGGGAATAGTTCTCTCCATATATCAATAAGTCCCACATCCTTGAAAAGTGTGTTGACTTTTCTATGTAGAGATTTTGTTTCATATGTTTTCCCACTTGAAGAATCAAGTTGTGGTTGAAGATGGATATTAAGATCCCCTCCACATATTAGTAGGCCTTCTGTTTTTGTTATTATGATATCAATTATCTTTTGAAAAAATCCCATATCACTTCCCGGAGGTGCATAGATATTGAGTAAAGTTATTATATTTCCATCTATATTTCCCTTTACTAAAACATACCTACCCTCCTTATCTTTGATTTCAGATATCTTTTCAAAATTGACCTGTTTAGAAATGAGAATGGCTACTCCTCTCCTATGTCCTAGCTTATATGATGAGAAAAACAAGTTAGTAAAGCCCATTATGAAAAGCCTTTTCAAGACTAGATCTGTGCGTCTGTGGAGGAGTGCGCCCCTAGAGTTCACACTGAGTTTGCAGTCAGCGTGCGGCGGTGCATCACTGTGAGGTTCACAAGTGAAGAGCTTCAGAAACTAGAAACATCAACACCAGAATCCTTTAATGGGATCCGGACCGGATGAGACGCCCGGCGCTCCGATCTGGGAACGCTCGCTAGGTTTTGTTTGCTCAAGAGTCGTGCGTCGCTCTCTCTCTGTGGACCAACACACTGGAGTACGGGGTCACTGAGGCCACTTCCTGTCAGGGCTGTGTGTGTGAGAGTGTGTGTGTTTGTGTATGCATGTGTGTGTGTAGCCGTACCGATGAGGATGAAGGCCAGGGCGATGCCGAAGGTCAGGATGTATCCTCGGAGGGGCTCGTTGTTCTTGCCGTAGCCTTTAGCGAACATGGCCAGGCCGGGGTAGATGTTGTCCTTACATAACGCCTGTGGGACATTAGGGGGCAGAGGTCAGAAAACACCTATACATCATCCAAGGATGACAATATTACGTTTTTAAGAGACTTTATTGATTTTTTTTTTTTATGATGAGTTTACGTGCTCAGGGACTGTTTATTTTACTCCGATTTATTGGGAGTTTTTCCTGATCCGATGTGAGGTCAAAGGTCAGGGATGTTGTATGTTCACAGATTGTAAAGCCCTATGAGGCTAATAAACTGAATGAATTAGTTTGGTACCTTGATGCCGTTTCTTACCTGGAACACTTTGGGTGCGCTGACTAAAGAGGCCAGCGCGGAGGACAGAGTGGCAGAGAAGATTCCGGCGGTGATGATTGGCCCGAAACCAGAAACCATGCTCATCACCTGAAGGGCAAAAGGCACATTGATCACAGGGTTCACACACATGCTGACCAATGGGCTTCCAAGACTTTTCACCGAATTGTATTGCTCATCTCGCCACGCTGCCTCTTACATTGAAGTCGTTCTGCAGGCCGTACGGGCAGCCGCCTTTCTCGCTCCTGCAGGCGGAGAAGTCATAGCCGAATTTGCAAGCGGCGTCGGTGCAGTTGGCCATGAACTGAGAGCTGAGCGTGTCGTTCAGGTTCCCGCTGGCGTCCCTCACGATGCAGGAGCCTGGCGGGAAGAAAACGAGTACGCTCGTGAAAAAGGTCACGGAATTGACTTCTACGGAGCGGCATGAAAACATAAAATACATAATCGCACCTGTGGAAACGGCGACGCCCAGGTAGACGATTCCTGTGATCAATATGGCCAGCAGGGTTCCTCTGGGGATGGCCAGCTGTGGGTCCTGCAACACACAACTAAAGATTACACGCCATCCATCGGAAACCTTTGAACCTTCATCAATAAAGGGCTTTTAGGTGATGTCATCGATCACTGTGTCACAGAGTGTAGAACCATGTGTGCTCGGTTTGACCGCTTTAGTCAAATCTAGGACATCAGGGTAAAACCCTTTAGGGTCTTAAGTCGTGATTAAAGTAGACCGGTTCATCCACATGGTGACCAATGGGTTTCCAGGACTTTAAACCAAATGTCCATGACCAAACATTTAGTGAAATCTCGGTGTATACATGAAAAAGTGAGAATGTTGTATTTAAACTAACAATGAGAATTCCAAAGGTTAAGGTTATACAGTAAATAACCTTAAATGACTCAAATGAATGAGACAATACTTTGATTAAAAGAATAAACATGCATGTCTTTTCAGTTAAGGTGCGTTCACTTGCAGCGCGAATGCCGGCTTATATTTAGAGCGTCATTCTTTTAAAATCATATTCATTATTTAAAACTCGATAAAATGAAGATATGAATATAAAACATTTCCATGACTTCTTCAAAACTGGGGATTTTTTTTCTCCCCAGGACTGAAGAATAACAATTTTTAAATTCCAGGAGTTGTCCAGGTTTTCCATGACCGTATGAATCCTGGTAGACTTACAGCGAGGTCTCCTGAAATGTTGGCTCCAGCCAGAATACCGGTGGCGGCGGGGAAGAAGATGGCGAAGACGGAGAAGAACGTCTCCTCCCGGAAGTCGGGGCCCATGTTCTCCCACATGATCACACCTGACGGGGAAAAGAGGAGGAGTTTGGGTTTTAGACGACTAAGTCGCAGTCCGACTCGCGCTCGTACTCAGACGCCACGCCATTTGGTTGCAAAAACATCAGAATTTTTTAAACTTGTAATATTTCACTGATAAAAAGAACGTTACACATTTTAGAGATTATACAAAAAATATTTTTTTTAGATCAAAGTGTATAGAAGTCGGTTTGTGGCTAGAGGACAAACGCTTCAGTACGAATTTTAACAAAAGCTTTAATGGATTTCATTGGGTTCTTCATGATGAATGAGTTACTTCAAAGAAACATCAGAACACATTTGTGGTGTGGCGCTTTGTGTTCCTTTGAAGAGAAACTCAGTTTTACAGACCTAATCGACTCGTCCACTAAAAGATCACAAAGTGTCGGTCGACTACGGACGTCTTTGGTGGAGGACGGCCCCATCGGGAGGTGGTACCGATGTTAGTTGTGCGTTAAGGAGTTTCACGTGTGGTCGTACCGTCGTAGCCGAAGTAGCCCATCGGCTCCTTTGACTTGAGAGGAATGAAGGTTCCGATGAAGTAGTTGATGATGGCTGCGATGAGGACGATGAGCAAGAATATCTGGGCCTGTGAGGGAAGATAACGGACCGATTAATCACAACAGATCTCACACATCTTCCGGGAGGCTGAGACTTCTGAGCTGCGAGGCAGTTTGTGTTGGGGATCCGGCTCCTACCTTGGCCTCCCATTCCATCCCCGCCAAGGAGATGCCCAGCAGGAGGACCACCGTGATGGTGCCGATGATACGGACGTCGTTGAGTTCATCCGTCATGAGGGCGTCTGCACCCTGAGAGACAACACGAGGAGTTAAATAGTTCAGTCGATCGAGTCCATCCTCCATCGGCGTATCATCTGCTCTGCTGCAATCTGCCTCCCTTCTACTTTGGATTTTGCTTGCTTTCATTATTCCTGCAGTCCAACTGTCTGAAAGCAGCGTGAGGTTCAAAGAGACTTACGGCAAGAAGTCCCACGACAGTTTCGGCAAAGCCCACCACATACATGGCCACGGCCACGGCATTGGCAAAGGCAAAGATCAGACCGATGGAACCCCCGAACTCTGGGCCCAGACTCCTGGAAATCAAGTAATACGCTCCACCTGGAACCGGAAGGCAACGGCAAGACGTTAGTAATAGTCAGCTGCTCACTATAGTAAACTATTGTTTATGGTCCTAGAAATAACTGTAAACAATATATTTTACGCCACTGACATGATAATATAATGGCAATGCAAGTTCATCCTTTCAGAGCTATACACTTTAATTCTAAACACTTAAGACATTGGCTTGTGAGAAAATGTACATATCCTTTATACAATTAAAACATACATCAAATAAAACCACACGACTAAAACTATATCTAAAACGGACTCCATCAACGATAACGTAAAAATGAAGTCATGACAACGTATCATACGATAAGCCTGTAACGTAAAAGTATCAATGTTAAATCCATAGATTATATAATAAGTCATTAACATCAAAATTATTGAGGTTATTGTATGTCCATATATCGTACAAGTCGATAACGTAAAAGGTCCGAGGTCATGTCCATATATCGTGCGATGACGTAAAAAGGGACAATGTTATGACCATATATCGTACGATAAGACAATCACGTAAAAAGGGTAAATGCCATGTCCATATATCGTACAATAACCAAAAAAGGGTCAATGTCATGGCCATATATCGTACAATGGGTCAATGTTATGTCCATATATCGTACAATAAGACAATGACGTAATTAGCACAATAATCAACGGCCAGTGAGGTGCCGTCCTCTCAGTGCGTGGCGTGTTAAAGGACAGACCACACAGGCCCGTTGGGTCTCCAAGGAGTCACATGCTCCGCGTGGAGGTTACTCGAGCTCTCGGATCACATGTCACTGACAACCAACCTGCCCGGCAACAAAGAGCTCAGAGCTACCAAGAGGCATCCGTGGAGTCGATGGTCGCCATAGGTAAACTGACAAGCCCCCCGAGGGGCGACGGGTATCTGATCAGAGGACCCCGTCATTATGTAATGAGGTTACAGGTGAGTAACCCATACCACAAATGGTCAGAACAAATCCAAACTAGTACCCATGGAAGACATATTCAAACTCACGCAAGAGAAACCAATTATACCGAGAGTCGCTGATCCAGATTTGAGAATCAGACATGACACTTCTACTCTAAAATCCCCCTTTCTATAATAGTCTACATAATGTAAACACACGTTTTAAAGTAAATTTAAGGCACTGAGCACGCAGGGCTTCCGTGACGCGTGATGATGGCGGGAAAGGTGGTTTCAATCGGGCGCCAACATGGAACACGTGTGACTTTAAAAACTCTACTCGTCACCTCAATCGTCAAGGTGGAGAATAAAATACTTCTCAGAAGCAAACCCTCAAAACACAGGGATCCTTTCGTCCAATCAGAGTCCCAGGATTGAGCCTCTGGTCTCGTGTTCTCCAGGAACGTTCTGTTCCTCTGGTCCCGGTGACTTCACCGTGACCACTGACAGACGCCTCAGATAAAAGATCATCTCTAGACCTCAAGTTTGTTGCGTCTTTTTACCCCGCTCGTTCTAACAGGAGATGAAAGGAATCAGCTGTTCTTTTGTTTTGTGTCGCAATCTGGAGAACTCAATCAAACCAGACGGCCGTGGGAGTTTATGTTCCACACGTCCGTCACAGGGTTGGGACACGTGTTGACCAATGGGTGAACAGCACTTTAAACCAAATGTCTATGAGCAAACAACGTTTTGAAATCTGGGTGTAAACATGAAAAAGTGAGAAACTGTCATATGTAAACTAACAAAGAGAAATCCAAAGCATATACAGTAATAGAGACAATAGTTTGATTTTTAAAATAAACAAATGTTTATTCTTTTTAATCAAACTATTATTTAACCCCATCCTGAAACTTGGGCCGCGAGTATGAAAGAGTGTATGTCGGCTTATATTTAGAGCATCACTTTTAAAAAACATATTAATTATTTAAAACTCAGCGTAAAAGAAGTGAATATAACAAAATTCCAGGACTTTGAGGCCTGTGCAGATATGAAAAAGTGATAGAATGTTGTATTTAAACTAACAATGAGAATTCCAAAGCATCCAGTAAATAACCTTAAATGACTCAAATGAATGAGACAATAGTTTAGATTAAAAGAATAAACATTGTCTTTTCAGTTAAGGTGCGTTCACTATGAAAGAGCGTAATGCCGGCTTATATTTTGAGGGTCATTCTTTTAAAAGCATATTAATTATTTTAAACTCGGTGTAAATGCAGATATATGAATAGAACACATTTTCATGACTTTTCCAAAACTCCAGGCCTAGAAAAAGACATTTTAATTTCCCATCTTTTCCATGACCGTTCGCAGCCTGTGGATTCGTGGCGGTGGGGAAGAGAGCGTAAAGCCGCCGGTACGTACCTCCTCGTACGAAGCCGTTGGTGGCGATGGCCGACGTGGAGAGGCCGGTGATGGTCGTCACCACGGTGGCCATGCCGACGATCAGACAGGCCAGAGCTGCAGAGAGGGGGGGGGGGGGGGAGAAACGACACGGTTCGACCTTTACGAGGCGCTCGGATGAAAGAATGTGCAACACTGTTAACACTTTTCTAGCCTCGGAGATCTAGAGCTACTGCGGCGAAGACGCCGGCCACATGTGTCACTTTGTGGAGGCATTTCACATCAAAGCGGAGAAATAACAACAAGTGTGTGTGTGTGTGGGGGGGGGGGTTCAGGGACAGTTGAAAGTTGCGTGTGAAGGGAGAAAATAACTGTTGGCCACGGGGGTCAGAGCAGGAACGGCCGTCCGGCGAGCGGCAGAACAACAATAAACACGGGGGGGGGGGGGGGTCAAAAAGAGTAACAAGAGGGGAAATGGGCCAGAAAAGGAAGAGGTTGTATATCTATTACATTGTTTTTATCAACTTGAATTCCTAAAGAAAACAAAGAAAAAAGTTGAAAGTGTGTCTCTGCATATTCCAAACACACTTCCTTTATTTCTCATATGAATCCTTTCCGTCATATTTATTGAACGTGTTTATGCAACTCTGTTCATCTGGTCACATGACATCTGTGACAGGGGGGGGGGGGATCATCCTCCGTTGCTCTTTTTCTCCTCATTAAAGGGTTTTGTTCCTGACCCGATGTGAGGTCAAAGGTCAGGGGTGACGTACTGATTGTAAAGCCCGCTGAGGCAAATTTGGAATTGACTAAATTAAAATTGAACAGAAGAACATTTAGGAATTAGTTTCGTGCCTTTGGTTCAACATGACACAACCGTGACAGGAGACAGACAGACGTGATGTCAGAGGTCATCTCTGCTTACCGATTCCAGCCTGACCCACAATCCATGACATGCGGATGAAGAGCATCACGCCCCAAATGTTCAGCATGCAGCGGACCTGCAGAGAGGAGGCGACTGTCAGTGGCTCAGCTGGTAGTGATCACATCTGGATCAACTGGAGGCTGCAACTCATCCACCACCCACACGTCCTGAAGGTCGTTGTCTGACCTTCAGGTGGAGTGCTGGCCCAGTACCAATTTGTCTCAATGCACCTTTTCTTTTGTTTTTTTTGTTCTGCGTTCACTCCCACAGTTCAGGGGAAAGATACACCGGCGCTGATGCAATGCACCACCGAGTGTGTGTGTGTGTGTGTGTGACTGCACTGTGCTGCAGCATTGATGTAACCTCCTTTTAGACTTCTCTAGAGCCTCTGACGGGACAACGACCACAACTTGGGAAATATATTCTGAATTTCTGTGCGAGAGAAGTGAAAAGTCTAAATATGATCAGAATCATGTTGCACCAAATAATCTTTGATCATAATATTGATTTATTATGCACCTTTTTTCTTGATGTTGGAACCAACAAAAAGGAATGGAAACTAGGAATTGAATTCAACATGTCCTAGACGCCTTCATAAAAGCCTTCATGAACCAGGAGGAACCCGGCTCAGTGCGAGGTTTGTGTTAGAGGGGAAGTGAGTACTTCTCCTGTCAAAATAAAAGCAGGATGATGATGTCCAGACGTGTGAGGCGCGCTCAGTGAGCAGCGCGGTTCCGCCTGCGGGAGGAACTCCTTCATGACGTCGTTCACACTCAGGATCCAGAAGCATCGACACAGTGTCGGCCGCTTGCACCTCCAGCTCAAATGACCAGCGGGGCACACTTACCACCCGAGAGCCACCTCGTCACGGGGCGGGCCGCTTCTTTTCTCATCGGCCGGCTGCGAGAACCTCAAAGTTACATTTGATTTCAGTTTTTATTGAATATATTCTGTAACTCAGTGAGTCTCAGTCATCTGTCACTGGCTACTGGCCTGACGCGTTTACATGGGGTGAATACCTCACAGGATAAGAGGAGAGCTTTGGACGGTTATTACAGGAGTCATGGAGACAGATGGATTACTTTAAACCAAATTTCCATGTCCGAACATTTAGTGAAATCTGTGTGTATACACGAGTAAATAACCCTATATATATAAATCTATAGATATATTTATGAGACAATAGTTTGATTTAAAGAATAAACATTTATATAAATGTTTATTCTTTTAATCAAACTGTCATGGTAAACAGTTTCTTCATGACTTTTCCAAAACTTTTGGGATTACATTTTTAAATGATTTTTCCAGACCTGGAAATAACCATTTTAAAATTCCAGGACTTTTCCAGCCTCTCGATGCGTTGACATGAACATATGCTATGAGGACAAAAGGGAGGGGACTCACCAGGACCCCCTTGACCCAGCCGAACTTGACCACTCCTTTGGAGTCGGCCGCTTCCTTCGCGGCGGCCTCCTCCGGCGTGGTGAGCTCGTCCCCGTTGGCAAACCCATCCTCAAAGGGCTCCTAGAAAACCAACAACAACATAGAATTAGGGTTTGGAGAAGACAATAAGTCGTTATGACTCATGGGGGAGCAAAGAGCCAGAGCTTTGGAATCTGGTCCATGGGGGGGTGGAGCCTATGTGAGTAGTCTAGTGAGTATGGGGCCGATGTCAATCATGCAACCCAGCACCCAAAACTCACTTAATATCTCCTGAATAGACCAATCATTTTAAAAAGTTAAAAGTACAAGTGAAAATAAATTCTGAATAACTGAAACAATCAATAATTTGGACGACTGGTTTGACAGTTCATGCTTTCAAGGTTAGACTGACCTTGAGTGAATAAAGAATAAAGACGGCCCTGTGTAGCACTCAAGAGTTATTTATTGAAAGTAGCCCAGCTGTAATTTTATTTTTTAATGACAAATTAAGAAATATAAATAATGGTGCAACAGATCGCAGACGCCGGCCCTTTAAGAAGCAGCCAGTGAGGGATCGGCTCCGCCCTCGTGTTCCTCCTCGCCGTTCACACAGGAAGCCTCCCTCAGGCAGCGCCGGGCCTCCTGGGTTGACGGCACGCCGCCTTCTCCTGCTTTTACAGCACACTCGTAACCAACCGGGGTCTGCACACCAATCTTATTCTGGCACCTTTACAGCATCCCCCCCCCTCCTCCCACCCGCTAACCAGGAAGATTGCACATACAAAAAAAAAAAGGTGTCGGATAAAAATAAACCCCACAGCATGACGTCAGGACAAGTCGGCCATCCTTTACAAGCAGAGAGCCACAAAGCGAGTCATCCATCAGCTCCATGGCAGAAGGTCACGGGTCGGTTAACGAGGCGGCTGCTTCGCTGACTCAGTCACAATAGACGAGAGGGCTTCAACAAAAGGACTCGGAGGCTCTTTGAAAGATAGAAGAATGTTTAACCCGATTCGTTTCATCCGACGACCATGATTGTGTTTCACAGATCTGAATGCTATTGGTCTCTGATGTTATGTAATATTCAAGGTTTACGGGTGTTAAGGGAAGGCCATTGGTCACCGTTTCCTCCTCAAACTGAAGCCAGTGTCTCCGTGTCTAAAACAAACGTGTCCATGTGAGATGGAGAGGAAACATGAAAACAAAAGGAACGAACATCTCGGCGCAGAGGGTCAGTTACAACTGCCGCATACATGGAGGTAATAAATTATCCAAGAGAGCCGAGGGAGGAGCATCACTCATCATCACTTCACCTCGGCCATCTGTCAACATGAAGCCGACGCCTCCCTCAATGACTCTGGACATGGCAGCTCGACAGGCAGCTCCTCTCCCTCCGTCAGGTTCTGTCACCGCTGCCTTTGGACTCTTTCCTTATTCTTTTTTAAAAAGGGGGTTTTAATTCATCGGTTTAGAACGAACGTCAGATGTAATTTTAGGGCGACTCGGTTTAAAAAGAGGAAAACGACTGAAATGGGAACTTACAAAACCAAAAGAAAGACGTCGCAATCATTTCATCAACGTTTGAGTAACCGTGGGTTACGATATCGCTGCAATGTTATGAGAGAAAAGAAAAAAACAGCATGAAGCAGTCATTGGATTTACTCAGAATAAAAGTATTGGTGAGGGAATATATTGTGGAATAGAATCACAAGCACTGGCTGTTGGAATAAAACGCTCGGCAATCATTATTTTTCTCGATTAAAATAAACCATTAAATGCAGTTTCTTCTTTGGAAGAAGTTCTTGAATAACATAAAGAAATCAAATGAGTTAAATGATGCATTTGCGAGTATTGAAGCAAAGATGCTCGACGAACTCGGCTGAAGCAGATGTATTTATTTTTTAGGAGTAATTCCAGCGTGGGAATCAAAGGAAGGTGGATATCCGTTGTTGGAGTCGAGTGTCTTCATGTGTATTCTGCAGAACACACGAGGTACCGCCGTCACTCAGGAACGCCGACTAGCGGAGGCGGTTCTGATGTCCAGAAGAGGTTCATTAGAATTCATGAAAAGGATTACGCGTCCGGGGAGGACCGGTCCCACCTCATCCCAACAAAGATCGGCCGGAGCCGGCATCCACAAGTAGCGGTTCTGACTCGCCCCGATGACGCCGGCTGCATCTGGCGCCGCGAGCCGCGCTCGTCGTCCACGTGGCCGGAGCCACACGAAAGGCGGCTTTGCTCCACAATGGCAGCGCCGGCCGAGCCGAGCCGCCGCGGTGCCGCCGCCGCTCATCAGACCGCCGACGGAACCCAGCGAGGACCTCGCGACCTTTAACCTCGGACGAAGACGGCCTCGAAGTCGAGCGACCCGCGACTACTTTAGTGACTTAACAACAAGTCAAGGAAGGACGGAACGGTTCCTGGAACTGAATAATCCTGAATTATCAGGCTGCCGCAGCTCGCTAATCAAAGAACAAATACGGCTCCTGTTCTGTTGGCGCGGCCCGCTCCACCCCGTCAGACGTCACCGCAGCCACTTGGCTTTTCCCGAGGAGAGGATTATGTTGGCGAAGGAGAGTTCAACATTTTGGAAATAAAAACCACAATCTGGAAGGTTAGAGACGCATTTAAAGAGGAGCTGAGTAAGAAACTACTGCAGAAAATGTGCATTTCAAAACGCCTCGAAACACATGAGCCAAGGACCCTGATGACATGGAAACCTGAAGAGCTCTTTAAATAAGACGGGAGGGGGGGGGGGGGCACCTACAGCCAAGCATCATATGTAGAGCTCAAGAGCCTTCTGCTTCATAAACAGGACGTGAGACGTCAACTATTTTAATAATTGATTCCTTGTTTTAAGTTATTGATGAAGCAAAAGAATACCAAGCATACTGTGGTTGCAGCCGAGGATGGAAAATAATGTTAATATACTACTATATGTATTATAATCTATTAGATTCCTGATCGATTGGGTGGAAAAAGACTAAATACAGGCGCACTAAATATACTTCAACCATCTCAAAGTCAGAATGAACAAAATCTAAATGACCTTTGACTTTGTTATTCTTAGCCAGAGCAATTATTTGTTTTAAAGAAATCAAATTTTAAAAATCAAATGACAAGGAAAACCAAATTGCATTGTTATTTAAATATTTGCTCTAATTAAATGACATTTTGTTCCATTGTTGGTTTTAATGATAACGATCTAACGTTATAAAAATAAATATTAGTTTATTTTTCCGATCTGTGAAATCAGAGTTGCAGCTCCTGTGGGCGTTGTAGAAGCGTTAATACCTCGTCTGTCCTCCGCGTCCTGTGCAGGTCTTAGTTTACACAGCGGTGGAAGCGTCTCTGGAGCCGGGCGGATGCCGATTGGTTCTCAAATCCCTCTTTCCGCCCCCCGTCCCCCCGGCGTGGCGATCGGGTGTCGTCCGTCTCCGACGCCTCTCCATTGTCCACTCGCTTCATTATTCTTTTGGCGCACTGAAACTCTCCCAGAGGTGGATCCCCCCCGCCCGCCCCGCCGAGGCCTGTTGACAGAACCGAGATGGCCCGACGCCGCGGAGACTTCTGTTTACAGAGCGAGTCGAGTTACCGCTCGACTCGGAGCGCGAGGGGGAAGAGGCGACGAGCCGCGGAGACAGAGAGGGGCTCTGGACAGGGAACCGGAGAGAGGACCAGGATGCAGGGGGAGGCGTGGGAATGAGCCTGGGGGGGATGGTCTGACTCCTCCGGTTGTATAGAAGTCTACGCTTCATGTGTTAAAGCTGCATTCTCTCTCCTGACCACCAGGGGGCGACTCCTCTGGTTGTATAGAAGTCTGCTTCATGTGTTAAAGCTGCATTCGCTCTACTGGCCACCAGGGAGAGACTCCTCTGGTTGTATAGAAGTCTATGCATCATGTTTTAGAGCGGCATTCTCTCGACTGGCCACCAGGGGGAGACTCCTCTGGTTGTATAGAAGTCTATGCATCATGTTTTAGAGCTGCATTCTCTCTACTGGCCACCAGGGGGAGACTACTCTGGTTGTATAGAAGTCTATGCTTCATGTCTGAGCCAAAAGCATCAGGGTAAACCACCATATTGTATTAAAGTTACTCTAAATAATACTCGTTTGTGACTTATAATGTTCCAACTTTTCATGCTGTGATGAGGAATTATATATATTTTAAAAATACATTTAAATGTCGATTAAATGACTCAGACTGTAATAATGAACGCCTCATTAACTGAGCCAACGGAGCGATACCAGGTCGTGGTCTGCAGTGATTGCATCGCGTCCTCGTAGAATATTTTATATATTGTTGTTGTGTTTGTTGCTGGATTAAATAAATATATAATCCCGTTGGCGTGCAGCCAGTCCGCCCCGGCGCTTTGTGGAAGGACTTTCCCACCGAGCAGCCCGTCGCTCACATGTGGCCGCTTGTAAACACGCGTGTGCGTAGAAGAGGATTTTCCATGACGCTGCGTACAGGAAGTCGACCCGTCCGTCTCGCCGCGTGGCCCTGGGCCCTCGGCACAACGCCCCTTTGTCCACGGGCAAGGTGAACCACGAGGAACCTCGGCTCGCAGTGAGGTGAACAAAAGGAAAACACGCATCCCCCTTCTTTTTGGGAGGGAGGCGGGGCTTAAACAAAAAGGGAAGAATGCTTCTTAAAATGTACGCCGTCTTTTACTGAGCATGTTCATTATTTAGTGGAGAGACGTCTGGATGGATTTGGATCCACGTACAATAAGTTTATGAAGATGCAACTACACACAAACATGATGTTCTTATAGGGTTCTTTAAGAGGCTTTGTGGTTCGACGAAGAACCACCACCTACTGGAGAACCATTCTTTCCTTTGAGACACCTTTATAGGTTCTTTGAAGAACTATTTAAGGAAATGGTTCTTTAAAGAACCATGATTCAAAAAGGTTTATCATATCATGTGAGAAAGTGATGTCAACATTGCCCCCCCCCCCCCACTGAGCCCCAAAGTGGAAGCGCTGCAGCCCGGTCGATGCGTCCGCGCAGGAAACGGGAAACGTGACCGTGAAGGTCGTGGTGAAGGTCGTGGTCCTAGAAGGGGACCAAATTCCAGACGAGGGAATTTTTTTTCCCTGTGCGTTTCCATGTCGGATAATATTATTGCAACCCCGACGCGCTCCAGATGTTGAACCCGAGCGTTCCACTGGCGTTCCTCAGACTGGAGCTTTTCCACCGGAGCGTTGGGAGAACGCGTCGCTCCATTGTTGCTGAGGAACAAAAGGCCGACAGGAAGGCCTCTCACCTGGCTGCAGGAGGCGTCCAGGTGGGCCGAGGCGCTCTAGGTTTGACGAGTTCCACTAGTCCAGTCTCTACGATGAGAATTCCAACGCATAGCGTGTACACCGCGAACACCTACTTATGAATATAACACATTTCCATGACTTTTGGGATTTTTTTTTATTTATTATCCAGGACTTTTCCAGGCCTGGAAATAACTTTAAAATTCCAGGTTTTCCATGAGTGTACGAACCCCGGATAGTAAACACAACTCACTTATTTAAGTCAGCACCCCCCTCATCACCACTGAGGTTCCCTTGAGCAAGGCGCCCGACTAGTGAATGTAGATATCCTCGTCTAAAACTTTTAAGTTAAAAGCAGGGGATAGTTCCTGGGTATGGTTTTTATTTCCTTTTTTTATTCAGTTTATTTTGTAGAGTAATATTGTGATTTATTGGCATGGAGGAGTTGCATGTGTAATTGTTGCTTCTTTCTTAGCTGTACATTGAATTTGTAGACGTTACCTTATTGTACAGTTGTACCAACGATGTACTGCCAGTTTAATTACTGTACAAATGGTCTCAGGGAGAGGAGGGGGGGGGGTTGCTGCGCTATTTCTGACACCAGGTCCTGTGTGACGTACATGGATGTGAGGGGAAGAAGGTCCAAAAAGCACACTAACCCACAGAGGTTTATGAGCAGTGTGTGTGTGTGTGTGTGTGTGTGTGTGTGTGTGCGTCAACAGCTGTAAGGCTGAGACAAAAGGACTCCCTCTCCTGTCAGAGGCCACGCCAGCCGCCCGGGGCGTCCTCCGCTTCCTGTTTCTGTGTACAGCAAAACAAGGAGAAGGGGGAGCAGTGTAGAAACGGGGGGGGGGGGGCTTTAAATAAAAAAAAGGTAACGCGCAACACTCAGACAAGCGAGTCCATTGTGCGAGAGCTCGTAACGTCTCCTGTAAAGAGCAGAACTCAGCAGCAGCAGCTCGATCCTCGTTTATCTCTAAAAGTCAAATTTCATGAGGCACGACCGGATCGAGTCAGACGAGTTCAGCTGTACGACCTGGAAACACGACGGAATACTCATCTCACCTTGAGCTTGTCGTCGTGCACAGGAGCGCAGCAGAGGACCTCCTGAACGGAGCAACACGAGTCACGGGCCACACTCATGATGTCATCACTGGCGGCTTGAGGCATTTTATAATAACAAATTATGGAAATCAATGTTAGATTAAAGTGATTTATATTACTCTATATTTATATTGTAAATTTATAATATATGGTATTTAAATACCATATTTATATTTTCTTATATTTATTAATTAGAATATATTTATATTATATGGTATTTAAATACCATATTTATATGTTCTTATATTTTAATTATAATATATTTATATTATATGGTATTTAAATACCATATTTATATTTTCTTATATTTATTAATTAGAATATATTTATATTATATGGTATTAATATATGATATAACACATGTACAGTATTTTTTTTAATCATATATATACTGAATAGTATGAATAAGATCTCCTTATTATGTCAGTGTTGGAATAATTGTTAAATATTTAACTACAAACGGTAGAAATGTGTGTGTGTGATACTTTTTTGGTATTAAATCATATATTTGAAATTAATTAGACGGCCAAACCAAAAACATAAATCCTCCAGCCGCCAAGAGTGAAATGAAAGTAGAGGAGCATCTCCAGCCGACTGGGAATCCATTGAGCTCTAAAGACCAGGAAAGAGTTTCAGGACGACTCACAACTCATCCTGCAATAGACGGAACTTATGAAAGAAATACAGATTATTATTAAAAAGGTGTTCAGGTTTGTATTCGGTCTTAAAATAGTACAAACGTCGACCTCGTCGTCGCAGACGGAAACTCATTCAGATCCAAACTAATGAACTCCAACGCGCCAATTACTGCAACGTCAGATGTAGTTAAGAGTAACACACATCCCATGAGGTCCATGTGTGAAGGAGGCCACACACACACTCAAGGTAACCCACATGCTGAGTGAGTGTGTGTGTGTGTGTGTGTGTGCGAGTCATTGTTCCGATTGCTGCAGCGTGTCTGATCTTGCATTCACGTCACATGAAAGTTGTAATTATTTATTCACTCTGAGCACCAGAAACCAGCGGACGCTTTCCAGAGAGTCGAGAAGACCCAACGACAAATTTACAGCGCTGCAGTCGATCCGCCGCCAGCTGCTGCTCTCTGGTAGCAATATTGAATTTAGTTCATTCACAATAAAGTGCCATGGGATGATGATGACCCCCCTCCCTTGGGTATCTAGGCTTTTACTCAATGTCCTTGCTTTGTTCCTGAAGTCAAATAGTCATTCGATGTGAAAACATGCTGACCGAGCAGAAGTAATAAAGCCAGTAGACGTACTCTGGGTGTTTCCCTTCAGTTCTAGGCTCGATGGAAGTGGAGATTATGAGGGGGGGGGGGGGGGGTGACATTGCTCAACAAAATGACAGCCGCAGCGTCAGACATTTCCCTTGGCTCAAAAGCCAAACGCCGCGGCCTCGACGGCGGATAATTAAATCAGCCGTAATTCGGTGGCGATGAAACCGACTCGACTCCGATACCGGACGACCCGACGTCTCCTGACCGTGGAACACAAGGGGAGCTACTCTTTCACAACCTTGAGGGGGGAAGACGAACACCAGCTTTTCATCACACACTACTTAAGGACTGGATAGGAGGGGGGGGGGGGGGGGGGGCTCATCAGATTAAACAACGGGGAGATTGCTTTTCACCATTTCTTCATTAGACTGTACAACTGAACCCAGGAAGTGGTCCTGGACAAGGAGCGTTACGGTCTAGGACACAGAGTGTGTGTGTGTGTGTGTGTGGGGGGGGGGGGGGGGGGTTCATGTGGATCCAGAACCCAGATCGGACCCTATCCTCAAGACCCGACTGAACCCTAGAGCCTTACTGGACCCCGAGAAGCCAAGCTACGCAAACTGACCGGACAAACTTGTATATATTTTATAATAAACAATGATTTATGAAAAAAAGATTAAATCAATAAAGTTTATGATGAACGAATAAAGTATAAATAATAGAGTCCGTTCTTTCTTAAAGGATTATTCCTGAAGTGAGGCTGCATCTCTTCACTTCTCTGCCGTGATGAGACAATATTCACGATTATCTCTATAATTTAAATTAAAACAGTCCAGTGGAGGTCAGGGTCAGACCGGCTGGTTTGAGACCGGGTTGGTTTGTTTGTGCCAACTTGTTTTTTGCGCGTCTACTCCTCAAGGTCAAACTCGTTCCAGGACGAAGACGTACCGACTCACCCGGAGGAGTCGGGGACTCGTGAGTGCCGCCGGCGCCGTGTGTTTTACGACCCAGCGGCGCCGTGGTGACCGCCTCCTGAACGCTCGCAGCAGCAGCGGAGCGGCTCGGGCAGGAAGAGTCTTTTCTACGTTGAGAGAAGGTCGTCTGATCGTCCCTTCACTCACGTGCTCACAGCAGACACCTGGACTGCATCTTTGAAACACAAAAAGCTTCAACTGGAACAAACGATCTGAGACTGGTACGTTTGGAGAGCTGCCACGCTCTAATTTTTAGCCATTGGATTCATTGGATTTTGTTATTTAAGAACATAAATATCAACTGAGAGGGTTGGATTGAGCAATCTGGATAAAAACCTTCTACCACCTTCTTTTTTTACATTATAGTAGATTTCTGGAAAGTCTATTGAAAACAAAAAAACGTTCTGGCATCCGACATTTTTTAATTATGACCAACAGCTGAGTTACTGACTGGAATGTAAACATGGGATTCCACATGGTGGTGTTCTGTCTCCTGGTATTTCAGCTCACTATTGTGACGAAGTGAAAGCAAAGTTTTGGGAAGTATCGCTGCTAACTAAATACACTGCCCACGATTTACTACCAATAACCTCCTCCCTCGGCAAGACGCCAACCACTTCGCTCTGGAGCGAGAATCAAAGGGGTGGAATACCAGTTACATTACATGTCATTTAGCAGACGCTTTTATCCAAAGCGACTTACAATAAGTGCATCAACCTAGAGTACAAACTAAAAACAACAAGAATACAGAAAGTAACAGTAGTAGTAGTCTTACTACAAAAGTACCATAATAAGAGCTATTTAAGAGCCACTGAAGTGCAAATCTGTGTTTTAATCCAGATATAGTTGGAGGCATTTGGCCAGCAGAGGACAGGTAATGATTGTGTTGAACTACTAAACTGTTAAACAAGTACAAACAAGACTGAGGGCCAATGCTACGGTTGTGAAATATGGGGATCAAGTCCAGCCTTTTGTGATCCCTTCCTTTCAGAAACAGAAAAACATGAGTTTTCAGAAAAACTCTTTTTCTAACGAAGGCAAATAAAAGAAGAAAGTTCTGAATTACTGAACAAGAACCACTCAATACCACTCTGGACCCGCCTTTAGGTGGTTCTGTGATGCGGATACCCCATAAGGGTACCGACAATAGGTACAGACGTCGGATACCCACAAAAAAGGTACAGACACCCAGGTGGGTTACCCACAAACAGTACGCAAACACGCCATATTAGCCGCCGTTTGATGGTACCGATGGAGCTACGCTAAGCCAAACAGGTGTGGAAGCTTCCTATGAACTAAACACACAAATAAAAGTGATGTCATCAAACAGTATCACTGTCATGTGACGAGGTGTTCTAATAAATACAATGCGCAATAAATATTATTTGGGCACACTCACAGATGATGATGAACTGATATTTCAGCTGATAAGTAAAGACTCATACGAGAACAGAAATTCCAACAGTCCTTTCTAAATTGATATCGTAACCCCCCCCCCCCCCCCCACATCTACTCTAACTACATTAAAAGAATTCCTCACAAAGACATTCATTTATGAAAAACATTAAGCAGCAGCATCCAGAAAGCCCCCCCGCTTCACGCCGCTATCCACATTGAAATCAGAATTATCTGCTCGAGCGGCATCAAAGAATGTTATCTCTATTTCAGAAAGGCCACTCGGGGATAGAAGTGTTTCAGGTTTGGAGAGCCGACGCGCCTCATGAATGTCTTCTATTCATAGTCGAGATGTTTACAGTCAAGACTTCTGGAATAGCGCCGCGGTGGATTAGCCGGGCTACTCCCGCCAACGCGTCACTTTGATGCTTATCAAAATGTAACCTTGACCATTAAAAAGGCAACAGGAGGGGTCAGATGAGGAGCCTCTGGAATCCCTCGAGACGGAACACGAGTCACTGAACCCGCCGGCGATTACGTCAACAGCTTTTGTCTTACAGGACATTTGGATAGATTTCAAAATATTAAGTTTACACGTCATTTAGCAGACGCTTTTATCCAAACAGACTTACAATAAGGGAACTACAAAAATACATAATACCATGAGTAATATCACAAGTAATACCATAAGTAGTACTATGTGCAATACCATGTATAAAAACATGTATACAACCATGAGCATTACCATGTGTATTACCACAAGTATTACCATGACCAATACCATGAGTACCATAAGTTACACCATAAGTAATACCATGCGCATAACCATGTGCGATACCACGAATAATATCACAAGTATTACCATGACCAATACCATGTATAAAACCATAAGTAATACCAATACAATGTAGAAAACCATGAGTAATACCATAAGTAGTACCATAAGGCGGCTTTAGCTCAGTGGGGTAAGAGGGCCGTCCTGCAACCGCAGGGTTGTGGGTTCGATCCCCGCTCTCCCCATTAGTTGCAAGTCGAAGTGTCCTTGAGCAAGGCACTGAACCCCCAGTTGCTTCCCGGGCGCTTCACCGCAGCCCACTGCTCCTTAATAACTAAGGATGGGTTAAATGCAGAGAACTAATTTCCCCTTGGGGATTAATAAAAGTGTATATTCTATTCTATAAGTAGTAGTAGTAAGTCGTAGTTTATACATGGCATGTATAAAACCATGAGTACCAAAACATACACTATATATGTATATATAAGTAATGCTCGGGCATCTAATGATTTAGACATCAGAGTTCTTTAAACTTTGTGGTTGCAGTTGGAGGCCTCGTGCACAAAGTCAGCCCCATGAAGAGATGGTTTGACCCTGAACGCAACCACAGCCACATCCATCACATGTGGGACTGGCGGTTGGACCTCACTCATGCAACATATATAAAGCTGGCTCAAAGCTCACGTGCATTGTTCACAAAAAGGACACATTAAAAAAAAAACACGCAAATATGTAAATACAACAAAAGCAGCAGTGAAGCGGGCTAATGCCTGGAGGTCACACGTTGCTGTGACGTTCAAGACACACAGAAAGCACGTGTTATGTGTCATGTGCACAAAATGTCAATATGTGCACGAGGCACGACCCGGAATGTAACGCCGGGGTCGGTCGTACTTTCCGGGAGCACCTCGGTCCTCTGGCTGCGTGACACGCATCACTCACAAATTAAGAAGTTTTTTATGAAGCGTCATAATGCAACCCGTGAGCCTGCGCGGGGCTTACCTTGTCCAGCTCGTCGTGCAGCTCCGACAGGGTGGGTCTGATGAGCTTGTCCCCGAGAGGCGCTGCCGTCTGCCGGTAAAAATCGATGTTGGGCACCGCGTCGATGGTGTTGTGGCCGAAAGTCCTCATGTAGTAGGTGTGCGTGTGCGTGTCGTAGTGATAGTGGTGCTGGCCCCCCGTGGACGAGTGCAAGCTGCTCTCGCTCATCACCGTGTCCCCGTTCTGCAGCCCCTCGCCCTCCGGAGAGGTCGCGTCGCTCTCCGCTTCGCGCGGGTCCGCGAAGTTCACGACGCGAAACCGGCCTTTGGCTTCCTCACCGCCGCCGGGATTCGCATCCGGACCCCCCGGAGGAGGAGGAGGAGGAGCGACGGCGGCGGCGTCGCAGGATGGGAGGGTGGTGGAGCTCGGGGACTTGTCCTCCGCGGCGCCCGCTGCCTCCGTGACGATGTCCACCTGGAAGCGGCTCTGGCTCGGGGTGGGAGCGAGCGGCTTCGGCCCCGCACCCGGGGTTAAAAAATCGCTCACCGGGGCGGAGGGTGTGGAGGATGACGCTGACATGGCAAAACTCAAACAAATACACACAAAAACGTGGAAAAAGGTGTGCGGCCAAAAAAACCACACACAAATAACGTTGTGGCCCACGAACTAACAGCAGGGAGCCATCGAACCCGGGAGTCGCCCCGTGACTAACGGACAAACCGTCGGGGGAGAACACGCTGCTCTACCCGCTCGAGAGGCTCGGATCCCGGCAGTAGCTCGTTAGCTGCCCCGGAACATGAGGCTACACAGGATGGAAACTTTCAGCCACTCTGCCGCTCCTATCTTCCGCGGCAGTAAATTACCCCAACAAAGGAAATAATTCTCCCGGTAACTTTTCAGTCGCTACCTGGACTGTGATTCCCGTGCGGCCGCCCCGGTGTGTCGCTCTGAGTGGGATGCTGCCGCAGCTCCTCCTCACTGCCGGCGCTGTCCTCCGTGCTATTATACACACTGCAGTCGGCATCGTTAAAGGGTGGGCTCCCACTGGAGGAGGGAAGTCTCGCGAGATGTCATCCATCATGTCTCTTTTTTTTTTTTTCTCCTCCCCTTCAGAGGGTGGGAAGTATCGCGAGAAGATGCGACATTACCCAATCAGAATGGGCGACGTTGATAGGCTGGAGGGAATTTGAATGGGCGGGACTAAGGAGACGAGGCGAGAAGGGGAGGCGGTGAAACTGCACCAACAGGCCTACCAATACTTTGTGTGCGTGTGTTTGTGTGTGTTTTCTGCCAAACTGTAGGGTAATAACGTGGTGTTTGAGTGTTTTAGGCGTTAGTTTGATGGCTGATTACAATACAATACAGGAGTAGTGTGTTGAAGGCTTTTAGGGCCTGACTGTGATTGGTCCCTCACACCTGGGCCCCAGGCCTCAGCACAGATGTTCACCGACAGCAGACAACATGTGTGACCTGAAACCGCCTCGCTCACACGGGATTTAAGTCATTTAACCATACACACAATACACGTGCCGTGCTTTTTCAGAGGTATTTAAACATGTGTAGTGAGAGATGTAAAAAAACATGTTTTAACCCTTGTGTTGCCTTCGGGTCATTTTGACCCGATTCAATATTTAAAGAGCACGTGACAGACATACAAAAAGTCTATTGAGTAGACTGGAAGGACAGGTGAGATAAACCAGTTGGTTAACATTTTTTTAAATATTTTTATAATGCTGAACTACCAACCGCCTCAACCAAAACAAAAGAATACATCATTTAACCAGGTTAGTTTTAATCAAAGTGGTACAGTGCATATAGTACATCAATGTTTTAAATTACAAAAATTACAAATAAACAAAAGTAAATACAAAATTAGTAAAGGGACCCGAGAATGTTATACTGATGCACCGGGAGTAGAATAGAGTGTATTAAAGAAAGTAAAATAGAAAGTGTATACCTTAGCATATATAATCTAATGGGCAATCATGTTTACTTAAGTAACAGTAGCAACACAATCGTGTAAAATACTCAATTAAAAGTCCTGCATTCAACTATAAAATACAAGTACATTGTGATATTTACACATTTTGCTTTAAGCATGAATGCACAACAACACCCCAGTGACTGTTACATTATTACGTAATATTACGTAAATAATAATATAATATCTAATGATATTTCAGAAGTGATTGTCCCGGTCTGCTGTGGAGGAACTCGACTGACTCTGGTCCGGAACCTGGACCCGAATGGGAGGAACCATGGTCCAACATCTGGTTGACACTTTAAGGAGCATTTTAAGGGTCCGGTACCGACTTTAAATGACATTGACCTATTGATTACACTAACCGTGTAATTACCTTATGAGACAGCATCGATCCGCTTTAATCCGGTTTTGGGGGTAAATGAAGTTAGACCAGATCCAGCTCAGTGACCTCATGAGTAAGAACTTGATGCCGTAAACAAAGGATTTTGAGTCACAGTGTTTTACAGCTTTGTGCACATTTACTGAACCCTCTGCCATACCTATTATTATTATAATGATAATTATTACTACTATTATTATTTATTATTATTATTTATATTAATATGAGTAGTAGTATTACTATTATTATTATTACTATTAATAGTGTTATTATTACTTTTAATACTATTATTATTACTAATATTACTATTATAATATATTATTTAAATTACTATTATTATTATTACTAGTATTAGCATTATTACTATTATTATTGTTATTATTATTATTATTTCTATTAATATTAATACTATTACTACTATTATTATTATTACTATTATTATTATTATTGTTATTATTATTATTATTATTATTATCTTACAGCTTCTGGGCCCAGGGCCAACGTTGAGTCTAAACAAACCTTGAACTACAAGTTAATTCCAAACCCAGAAGCTAATAAGTGTTGTGTCAACATATTAGTGATGATGTCATACATACGGGGGGGGGGGGGGGGTGGCAGGGTGAGTGGCCCCGTGAGGAGGAAACACGAGTCCAACAACTAAACTACCGATCTGTGTTCTTGTGCTAAGGAGCCGATCACCTGATGGATGAAGCGATGAGCCTCGTCTGAGATCTCAGTGCGATGACATCACATCAGACAACAGCAGCAGAACACATTCTACATAACAATAGAGATCCAGTTGTTTACAGGCAGGTGACCATGAGAACAATATAAAAGACGAGAGACGAGTGTCATGAAAATGCATCAATACATAGAAGAGAAGATAAGAGCTCTTTGTGACATCCGGGCCTGGGGGTCTGGGGGGGGGGGGGGGGGTCTGGAGGGGTCTGAGGGGGCCTGGGGGGCCTGACGGTCTGAGGGGTTTGAGGGGGCTCTGGGTAATGAACATGTAGAGAAATGCATTTATAGAAAACTCAGTATTTGACATGACATTTTTTTTTTTCTACGTTGGGAGATGTAGAATTAAAAAATAAGATACTGTTAGACATTGTAGAGGGAAATACCCTCTATGGAAACATGTCTATAACAAATATATACAAGCTGACCGGAAAAGAATGGATACAAAAATTGTAAAGAGTGATTGATGACCCCCTATTAATTTACTATATATGTTCTACTTCTGTCTGTCTTTTCTTTCTTTCTTTTTTATTCATTTGTTCTCCTCTTCTTGTCATTTTGTCATTTAAAATTAGTTTTGTTGCCTTCTTTTTATATTCAGAGAAACTGAAAAAAATCTATAAATAAAAAGTAAAAAAATAAGATCTTTTTGGACATTGTAGAGAAAAATATACTCTATGGAAAAATGTCCTCTCTTCCTAAAGAATTGTAAAGAGTGATTGATGACCCCTTATTAATGTACTATATATGTTCTACTCATATCTTTTCTTTATTTATTTTAAATGTATTTTTTCTCCTCTTTTTGTCTTTTTTGTCATTTACAATTGGACAAAAAAACAGACAAAAATCAAGAAATAAAAAGTTTAAAAAAAGAAGAAACTAGAATGGGCACTCGGTAGAGCGCATACCTTTGCATATCACAAGATTGGGCATTGAATTATGAACATTTTGGCATTAGTTGCATGCCAATTGGACATAAATGTATCGTGCTATGGTAAAAAAAGGAGTTTGACCTTTCCATGACCTTGACGTTGACCTTTGACCCGATTGATCCCAAAATCTAATCAAATGGTCCCCGGATAATAACCAATCATCCCACCAAATTTCATGCGATTCAAGAACATTTTGACCTGTTCATGACCTTTGACCTTGACCTTTGACCCGATCGATCCCAAAATCTAATCAACTGGTCCCCGGATAATAAACAATCATCCAAATTTCATGCGATTCGGTTCAATACTTTTTGAGTTTTGCGAATAACACGCATACAAATAAATAAATAAATAAATACACGGCGATCAAAACATAACCTTCCGGCATTTTCAATGCGAAGGTAATAAATAAGATCTTTGTATCTTTCTTGTGTAAAGATAGCGTTTCTCTGTAAACACGCAGGTCTGCGTATTGTTTGTGCTTCGGAGACGTTAGCCGACACCGCCCCCACATTGAGGTGTTATTTAGTATTTAAATCATCGTGTTTTGTTGCTACGCTCACAAGCCGCCATTGTTCCTGATGGAGGGAGGAGGGCTCATGAATAATGTGACTATGAACAGGCCAATCAGAGGAGGGCGTGAGACAACAATGACCATCTGCATAATAACCATGAAGGACGTGTCTGCACACGACCAAGGGAAGTCATATCATCATCATGTCACGAAGCACCGCATCAGACTAGGTCGTGAACTATGTTATTAAGACACGTACGATAATATGGTTTAAATTATCCAGGGTAGCAGTTTTTCTGCTTCTCATAAAGTAAGTAATCTCCTGTCAATTCACTTAATTATTACATGTATGTACTTTTATTCTGTCTGTATGTTTAATATTGTTTGTTTAAACTTTTTAATTTGTATTTCTGCTCACTGCTGTGCAAAAGCTGCTGTAATCCTGCAAGTCCTCACTGAGGGAATAGTAATATCATATCTCATATTTAGAGAATAATACATTTGCCCTCCAATAAAAGCAACTTTTCATAAAGTATGCGCCTTGTTTTGTGTGTTTTTCCCCACAAGAAGCCGGCAGCGCGTCCCTTTCCCTCAAGGACGTCCTCAACAGATGTAACGACATGTCAGCCTTTGCTTAGTCAAGAAGGCCGCGGGGGGGGGGAATATTGAAATTGACATTTTGTTTGGTTCTAAAATATGTGTGGAGAGAAATGAGAAATGACCTCTGAGCTACACGGTGATAATAATAAAGGGACAATGAATTTGATTCAATTAAAGTTTATTTTGTATCGGCCCCAAAATCACAAATTATCCTCAGAGGGCTTTACAGTCTGTACACGGATGACATCATCGGTAAAAAAAAACGTTTAATGGGGATAAACATTCATATAATGAGAGAAGTAGGCATGAAGAACTATGGTTCATTTATTCTGATGTAGATTGTTTTCACAACAGGTAAATTATTATCTTTTTTGGTCATTAGAATAAAAGTGTTGATGTAATACCAGTTCAAGCCACAAGAGGCAGCAGAGCTCCACTACCACATGCTCTCTACACGGGATTAAACAAGCATTCATGTGTTCTTCCGGGTGAGTTTTAAGTAACGTCACTAATAAATATGAGCTTTGTGTTTGGAGAGCATGAAGAAAACTTCAAAGTGATGACAGGATCACACAAAGATATTAAATTACACCTGAGAACACATTGTTCTCTCTTCACCTGGAGCCACGTCTGGAAGAGAAGAAGAAGAAGTTCCCAGGAAATGAGTTGTTTACACCTGTTGTTTACACCTGTTCTTCAGTCTGCAGGAGAACATAATCCTCATGTTGGGCCGGACCCAGACCCAGCTGGTCCCGCTGCAGGTGGCTCTTCCTGGACCGGACCCCCTAGACCACAATGTAGTGGGTCTGACTGCTCAGGAGGGACATGGCCGCTTATGTGTTTGTTTATTTGTTGTTGTTTTGTGTTGGTATGTTTTATGTGTTGGGAGGTGAGGTCAGAGCCAAGCCACAGCAGATGTGGTCCGGGAGCCGGTCTCTATCAGGTCTCTAGTAGGTCTCTATCAGGTCTCAACCAGGTCTCTGTCAGGTCTCTAGTAGATCTCTAGCAGGTCTCTACCAGGTCTCTAGTAGGTCTCTATCAGGTCTCTAGTAGATCTCTAGCAGGTCTCTACCAGGTCTCTAGTAGGTCTCTATCAGGTCTCTATCAGGTCTCAACCAGGTCTCTATCAGGTCTCTATTAGATCTCTAGCAGGTCTCTACCAGGTCTCTACCAGGTCTCTAGTAGGTCTCTAGTAGGTCTCTATCAGGTCTCTAGCGGGTCTCTATCGGGTCTCTATCAGGCCTCTAGCAGGTCTCTAGCAGGTCTCTATCGGGTCTCTAGCAGGCCTCTAGTAGGTCTCTAGCAGGTCTCTATCAGGTCTCTAGTCGGTCTCTATCAGGTCTCTAGCCGGTCTCTATCAGGTCTCTAGTCGGTCTCTAGTAGGTCTCTAGCAGGTCTCTAGTTGGTCTCTAGCAGGTCTCTAGTAGGTCTCTAGTAGATCTCTAGCAGGTCTCTATCAGGTCTCTATCAGGTCTCTAGCAGGTCTCTATCAGGTCTCTAGTAGGTCTCTAGCAGGTCTCTATCAGGTCTCTAGCAGGTCTCTAGTAGGTCTCTAGCAGGTCTCTAGTAGGTCTCTAGCAGGTCTCTATCAGGCCTCTAGTCGGTCTCTAGCAGGTCTCTAGCAGGTCTCTATCAGGTCTCTAGCAGGTCTCTATCAGGTCTCTAGTCGGTCTCTAGCAGGTCTCTATCAGGTCTCTAGCAGGTCTCTAGCAGGTCTCTATCAGGTCTCTAGCAGGTCTCTACCAGGTCTCTATCAGGTCTCTATCAGGTCTCTAGCAGGTCTCTACCAGGCCTCTAGTCGGTCTCTAGCAGGTCTCTAGTAGATCTCTATCAGGTCTCTACCAGGTCTCTATCAGGTCTCTACCAGGTCTCTATCAGGTCTCTATCAGGCCTCTAGCAGGTCTCTACCAGGTCTCTACCAGGTCTCTATCAGGTCTCTACCAGGTCTCTAGCAGGTCTCTATCAGGTCTCTATCAGGTCTCTACCAGGTCTCTACCAGGTCTCTATCAGGTCTCCAGTGGTGTTGAAGGTCAGACCCACCCAGGGGCCTCATTAGCCAGGAGCTAATCCAGCTAACGCGGGACATCTTCTCCGTGTTTCTACGCTGTGTCGTTCTGCTCTAGGACACCATGTGACCTGAACCTGTAAACAAATGAAATTTGGTTAAACAAAACTCTGAATAAAATCCTCGTTTCTTTCTCATGTGGACTTTAAAAAAAAGAAATTGGTCTAAGATGTTATGGAAGTTTGTATTTATTAAAGAAATTCAAAGTTGAGAAGTGAAAAAGGTTTTTTTTTTAAGGAAAAAAGTATTCAGTTGTTGGTGGATGGACTGAACGATGTCTTTCAAGGAGAAGTTGCCCCTGGTGGTCAGGAGAGAGAATGCAGCTTTAACACATGAAGCAGAGACTTCTATACAACCATTGGAGCCCCCTGGTGGTCAGGAGAGAGAAGGCAGCTTTAACACATGAAGCATAGACTTCTATACAACCAGAGGAGCCCCCTGGTGGTCAGGAGAGAGAAGGCAGCTTTAACACATGAAGCATAGACGTCTATACAACCAGAGGAGCAATAACAGGAACACCACTCATCCTGACCTCATGTGACCCTCAGACTGAAACACGACTCGAGGCCTTTGAAGGCCATTTAAATGATAAATGTTTGCCGTGTTCTGGATGATGCGTACGCTCAGTTTAGAAGAAGAGGAAGAGGAAGAGGAAGCGTGTTCAGCTTAGTATATTATAAAAAACATGAAATCAGAGGAATGATATTGATAAACCAAGTGAACACTGATTTTAAATGACCTGGTGGTTGTTCAGCGAGGGCGTCCCGGTGACCTCAAGGTCACGGCAGCGTACACACGGAGTGTTGTGCACACAGGCTGAGCATGGCGGCCCGCGGGCGTAAGGCGAGCCCTGTGCCCCGGGCCCTGACCCCCACGCCGACCCCCTGCTGGGTCACCCACACCGGCCACACGGCCCTGCTGCTGACCCCGGGGCCCTCAGCTTCCTGTCCGCAGAGACCTGAAGACCACCTTCAGAGAATAAAGTCCAGCCGGCTCACCAACAGCGTCTCCAGGAGCCAATGGAGGAGGGGGAGGGGAGAGGAGGAGCGGCTCCATTGCTTCTGATCTGATCCTGCTGGTTCTGACTCTTTCTGGAGTTCTTCATGATGGTTTTGACTCTTTCTGGTTATATTCATGGTGGTTTTGACTCTTTCTGGTTATATTTATGGTGGTTTTGACTCTTTCTGGTGTTCTTCATGATGGTTTTGACTCTTTCTGGTTATATTCATGGTGGTTTTGACTCTTTCTGGTTATATTTATGGTGGTTTTGACTCTTTCTGGTGTTCTTCATGATGGTTTTGACTCTTTCTGGTTATATTCATGGTGGTTTTGACTCTTTCTGGTTATATTCATGATGGTTTTGACTCTTTCTGGTTTCCTTCGTGGTGGTTTTGATCCACCCAGTCCTTGTGGGTCTCTTTCTAGTCACCCTGCATCTCTCGGTGGTCGTTCTGCGTCTCCTCGCCGTCACTTTGTATCTTCGCGGTCGCTTTAATCTCTTTCTCTCTTTCTCTCTTTTGATGGTAAAACAAGTCACAGCCACACAGTGGAGGGGCAGCAGCGTTTTGGAGGTCACGGGTGTCTGTGATGTCATATCGAGCATTTCTTTCCTGGTGCATCGCATACTTTGAAGTGAAAGTATTAATTTGGGCTCAGCGGTTGGACGAATGACAGCTGTTATTGTAACTTCCCGGCCGGGCGCGATGTGGCATGGGGGTGTGGGGGAGTTTATGTATCAGCAGTGGTGCGTTTGTTTTGACCATATTCGTGGCCTTTCTCTCACAGGGCGCCGTGACTTTCACCGAGTCGAGTGAACCCAACGCGGCGCCTGCAAGGTGACCGCTGACGGACCTCACTCTTCTGTCGAGAGCGATACGTCTACAGATTAACCCTCCTGTTACCTTCGGGTCAATTTGACCCCATTCAATGTTTAATGTCGGTGTTCTTTCGGGTCAATTTGACCCCAGGCTGTTTTTCACTGTGTCAAACATATAAGAAATATCAACTTTTTAATATATTTAAAGGGCTATTTAGGTAGTCAACAAACAAACATAAAGTGTCTCACACTTAAACTTGGAAAACAATATTAATTCTAATAATTTTCTGGAGGTTTTAATTGCTGGGGTCAAATTGACCCCAAGGGTAAAATATGTCAGTAAATATAAAGGTAACAGGAGGGTTAATGGTACTTGTTCATACTTACCAATCATTGAAGCAAACAATATAAACAATATCTTAGATATAAATAAACATAGCAAGCATTCATACATATCACACATATATAAACAACTAAAGTAACCAGAGTTAACCTTTTGGTTTGGAGCTTATTCACAAACTGATCTGAGAAGTCGTCCATCCAAGCTGAGAAAAACACAATGTGGAATTCTCTGGGTTGTAATTTAACTATTTGTTTTGTGTGCAGGAAGATGCATTTATATTCTTCTCTAATAATCCCGTCTCCAGCAGGTCCTGAACGCCTCTCCCCGTGTTCCTGCTGATCAATGCGAGTCACAGAAACACCAAACAAGAGGTGGCCATCACAAACGAGATGAAAGGGAAAATATTGGAATCATACAAAAATAAAGAACATTTAAAAAGATGTGTCCATCGCATTATGTGATGTCATTGACATATAAATGCACCTGTACCTGTGCGTCTCTTCTTCTAGTCTCCTTCAACACTGCATGACATCGTTCACCCTCTCACTCCCTGGTGGGAGGAGCTACAGTTCCACCTGCACACCAGGACCAACTGACAGTCACAATAGTACAGCTACGGACACATGCTGGGGTGAAGTGCCTTGCTCAAGGGCAACACTGGACTCGCGGGAGCCAAGGAATCGACCTTTAGTGTGGAGGTCTCTCTTGGTCTCATCTTAGCCTCATCTTGGCCTCCTATTGGCCTCCTCTTGGTCTCCTCTTAGTCTCCTCTTGGTCTCCTTTTGGTGTCATCTTGGCCTCCTATTGGCCTCCTCTTGGACTCCTCTTGGTCTCCTCTTGGCCTCCTTGATGCCTCCTCTTGGACTCCTCTTGGTCTCCTCTTGGCCTCCTTGATGCCTCCTCTTGGCCTCCTCTTGGTCTCATCTTAGCCTCCTCTTGGTCTCCTTTTGGCCTCCTCTTGGTCTCCTCTTGGCCTCCTTGATGCCTCCTCTTGGACTCCTCTTGGTCTCCTCTTGGCCTCCTTGATGCCTCCTCTTGGTCTCATCTTAGCCTCCTCTTGGTCTCCTTTTGGTGTCATCTTGGCCTCCTATTGGCCTCCTCTTGGTCTCCTCTTGGCCTCCTTGATGCCTCCTCTTGGTCTCCTCTTGGCCTCCTCTTGGCCTCCTCTTTGTCTCCTCTTGGTCTCCCCTTGATGCCTCCTCTTGGCCTCCTCTTGGTCTCATCTTAGCCTCCTCTTGGTCTCCTTTTGGTGTCATCTTGGCCTCCTATTGGCCTCCTCTTGGCCTCCTCTTGGTCTCCTCTTGGCCTCCTTGATGCCTCCTCTTGGCCTCCTCGTGGCCTCCTCGTGGCCTCATCTTGATGCCGCCTCTTGGTCTCCTCTTGGCCTCCTCTTGGCCTCCTCTTTGCCTCCTCTTGGTCTCCTCTTGGTCTCCCCTTGATGCCTCCTCTTGGTCTCCTCTTCGCCTCCTCTTGGCCTCCTCGTGATCTCCTCTTGGCCTCCTCTTGGCCTCCTCTTTGCCTCCTCTTGGTCTCCCCTTGATGCCTCCTCTTGGTCTCCTCTTCGCCTCCTCTTGGCCTCCTCGTGGCCTCCTCGTGGCCTCATCTTGATGCCGCCTCTTGGCCATCTCTTAGTCTCCTCTTGGTCTCCTCTTGGCCTCCTCTTGGCCTCCTTGATGCCGCCTCTTGGTCTCCTCTTGGTCTCCTCTTGGCCTCCTTTTTGTCTCCTCTTGGTCTCCCCTTGATGCCTCCTCTTGGCCTCCTCTTGGTCACCTCTTGGCCTCCTCTTGGCCTCCTTGATGCCTCCTCTTGGCCTCCTCTTGTTCTCCTCTTGTTCTCCTCTTGGCCTCCTCTTGAGGGGTCAGCAGATCCAGGTCTCCTCCTCAGACCCCGCACACACACACTTCATTGTGTTGTCAGCGCACACACGCGGCGGCTCGGCCTGCATTTACCCTGCAGCTGGAGCGCCCCAGAACCCTTGAGCCACAGTAAACATTATGCGTGTCAATATTGATGGTGATCTACGGGATGTTAAAATGTCAAGAGAGGCTCCTGGAGGCGCGTTACGCTCACACACCTGTGGGCTGGTCTCAGATCAGCCTCATGCACTCAGGCTGTCTGTGTGAATCTGCTCATAAACACGATTTAGTTTGTTTATTTGTTGGTTTTTTTTCTGTGTATCTGTGTGTACATTTTATTTTGTATTTAAATTTCCAAATAATTGTATTGGAAATATGTATTGTTCCCTCTAATGCTGCAGTCATCTTTTTATTTATTTATATATATATATATATGTATATTTATATGTATATATGTATATTTATATATATATATTTATATATATTTATATATATATATATATATATAAATGAATGAATGCTATTTGTGTGCCATATCTTTATCATCCAAATACCCATAATGCAATTAGATTACATTTATTTTGTATAGCCCAAAATTAACCGAATTTATTTATTTATTACGTACGACATCCCTGACCTTTAAGTGGTTTATTCTTTTAATTTAAACAAACAAAATGATCCATCCTCACTTGAAGAGGAGACATTTTGCTCTGAAGAAATTAAATTAACATTTCACACCTGAATCAAGACCAACGATAAAAATATAACTTTGTTTCTTCTTTAAGCATCGGACCCTGTCAGGTTCACCTTGTGGCCCTCTGTTGGGGCTGGAGCCCTATGTTGGGAACCCACTGGACCGAACTAGCTGAGCTGGACGCATGACACTTAAATTCCACCTTAAGACAGCACACCTGCAGAAAGCTGCTCACACACTGATGCTTTCATCTGTCATTAGTGCCTCATTAATATTAATAATTATTTATGAAGGAGCTCTTGTGAATGTGTATTAGTACTCTGAGATTTTAGTACTTTTACTTCAGTAAATGATCAGAGTACTTCCACCAATGGTAAACATTATAGCGCCCCCTGCTGTCCATCATCAATATGACAACATCACTGTGTTTATGGATGTAAGTATATATACATATATGAATATTCATATATATATATTTATAATTATATATGAAAACAAAAGTATATGAATATAAATATATACATATATGAATATACATATATATATTTCTAATTATATATGAAAACAAAAGTATATAAATATATACATATATGAATATACATATATATATGTAATTATATATGAAAACAAAAGTATATAAATATATATATTATATACATTTATGAATATACATATACATATATATAATTATATATGAAAACAAAATTATATATATATATATATATATGAATATACATATATATACACATGTGAAGATATATATAATATATATATTCAAACATATGCATACAGGACTGTCTCAGAAAATTAGAATATTGTGATAAAGTTCTTTATTTTCTGTAATGCAATTAAAAAAACAAATATGTCATGCATTCTGGATTCATTACAAATCAACTGAAATATTGCACGCCTTTTATTCTTTTAATATTGCTGATTATGGCTTACAGCTTAAGAAAACTCTAAAATCCTATCTCATACAATTTTAATATTTCCTCAGACCAAGTAAAAAAAAAGATTTATAACAGCTGAGTGTTTGTCAAGGCTCAGGAAACCCTTGCAGGTGTTTCGAGTTAATTAGACAATTCAAGTGATTTGTTTAATACCCTACTAGTATACTTTTTCATGATATTCTAATATTTAGAGATAGGATATTTGAGTTTTCTTAAGCTGTAAGCCATAATCAGCAATATTAAAAGAATAAAAGGCTTGCAATATTTCAGTTGATTTGTAATGAATCCAGAATGCATGACATTTTTGTTTTTTTGATTGCATTACAGAAAATAAAGAACTTCATCACAATATTCTAATTTTCTGAGACAGTCCTGTATACACAAATATGAAAATATATATATATGTATATACGTATAATTATATATTACAACAAAAGTAAATAAATACATATATACAGTATGTATATGAATATATATATATATATATATATATATATATGTGTGTGTGTGTGTGTGAGTGCTAACAAAAGCCATGATGTCTGTTTATGGGGAGTATGAAACATTTGGGGGAGTGGCCTTAAAGGGAGCGTGACCTTGGAGGGGGCGTGGCCTTATAGGCACAGTGTTGGCGACTCTCTTGCCTGATGCAGCAGCTGTGGGAGCTCCAGCTGCTCGCCGAGCTTCACTGGAGAACAGCGGTGACCTCTGGAGGAGGCCGAGGGCTCAACGTCTAGAACGTTCTACACAACAACCCGGACGTTGTGTTGCATCCTGGGAAAGCTGCACATAAACAAAGGCCTCCATTCAGTCACTGTTGTGTTTATTTACGAGAACATTACACATATTATCTCTGGTGATACACTGGAATTAAATACGTGAGCAGAAACTTCTTAAGCTTATTTTGGTCGATGGTTCAAATCCCGCCTGCCCTGATGCTGCCCACGTTCAGTGAACACTCATGTCACCTGGAAGGGTTCCCTGAATGCAGCAGCACATGAACAATTCAATTCAATTCAGTTTATTTGTATAGCCCAATTTCACAAATTACAAATTTGTCTCGGAGTGCTTTACAATCTGTACACATAGACATCCCTGCCCCAAAACCTCACATCGGACCAGGAAAAACTCCCAAATAACCCTTCAGGGGGAAAAAAAGGGAAGAAACCTGGAGGAGAGCAACAGAGGAGGATCCCTCTCCTAGGATGGACAGATGCAATAGATGTAATGTGTACAGAAGGACAGATTTAGAGTTAAAATACATTCAATGAATATGACAGAGTGTATGAATAGTTCATAGTAGGCATATTCCACGATGGAGACCTCCACGATCCATCAGGCAGATGGCGGTGGGGAGGAGGAGGGGCGGAGTCTCAACAGGACAGTGGCGTAGTCATGAGCAGGAATTCCACGACCCAGACGATCCATCAGGCAGATAGGATCTATGCCGTCTCATAGGGTCCGATGACCCCATGAGACGTAAAGTCAAAAGGACTTCCGGGAGAAAGCAGAGTTAGTAACGTGTGATTGAGAGATGAAAATTCATCCTTAAGGAGAGAAAAAGAGGAGATAGGTACTCAGTGCATCCTAAACGTCCCCGGCAGCTATAAGCCTATAGCAGCATATCAAGGGGCTGGACCAGGGCAAACCTGATTCAGCCCTAACTATAAGCTCTGTCAAAGAGGAAGGTCTTAAGTCTACTCTTAAACGAGGTGACTGTGTCTGCCTCCCGGACTGAAATTGGAAGCTGGTTCCATAAAAGAGGAGCTTGATAACTAAAGGCTCTGGCTCCCATTCTACTTTTTAAGACTCTAGGAACTACAAGTAGTCCCGCATTTAGTGAGCGTAGCTCTCTAGTGGGGCAATATGGTACGACAAGCTCCTTAAGATATGATGGAGCATCACCAATCAAGGCTTTGTAGGTTAAGAGAAGAATTTTAAAAGTGATTCTTGATTTTACTGGGAGCCAGTGCAGAGCAGCTAGTGCAGGAGTGATGTGATCTCTTTTCTTAGTTTTAGTGAGAACACGAGCTGCAGCATTCTGGATCAACTGGAGGGACCTAAGAGATTTATTAGAGCAGCCTGCTAATAAGGAGTTGCAGTAATCCAGTCTCAAGTAACGAACGTGAACCAATTTTTCTGCATCTTTTGAGACAAGATGTGCCTGATTTTTGAAATATTACGTAGATGAAAGAATGCAGTCCTTGAGATTTGCTTTACGTGGGAGTTAAAGGACAAGTCGATCAAAGATAACGCCAAGATTCTTTACAGTGGTGTTGGATGCCAGGGCAATGCCGTCTACAGAATCCACATCACCAGATAATTGATCTCTGAGGTGCTCAGGGCCGATTAAAATTACTTGGTTTTGTCTGAGTTTAACATCAAGAAGTTGCAGGTCATCCATGTTTTATGTCTTTAAGACATGCTTGAATTTTACAGAGTTGGTTGCACTCCTCTGGGTTTATCGATAAATATAGTTGAGTGTCATCTGCATAACAATGAAAGTTTATGGAGTGTTTCCTGATAATATTGCCCAAAGGAAGCATGTATAAGGTAAATAAAATTGGTCCAAGCACAGAACCTTGTGGAACTCCGTGATTAACGTTGGTGGTTATCGGCGTCATCGTTTACAAATACAAACTGAGATCGATCTGATAAATAGGATTTAAACCAAATTAGTGCCGTGCCTGAAATGCCAATCGACTGCTCCAGTCTCTGTAACAGGATGTCATGGTCAATGGTGTCGAATGCAGCACTAAGGTCTAACAAGACCAGGACAGAGAGGAGTCCTTTATCTGCTGCCATTAAGAGGTCATTTGTAATTTTCACCAGTGCCGTCTCGGTGCTGTGGTGTTTTCTAAATCCTGATTGAAATTTCTCAAATAAACTATTATGATGTAGAAAGTCGCACAACTGATTTGCGACCACTTTCTCAAGGATCTTGGAGAGGAACGGAGGTTAGAGATCGGTCTGTAGTTAGCCAACACCTCTGGATCCAGAGTGGGCTTCTTCAGGAGAGGTTTAATAACAGCCACCTTGAAGGAGTGTGGTACGTGGCCTGTTAGCAGAGACACATTGATAATATCTAATAGAGAGCCGCCAATTAAAGGCAAAACGTCTTTAAGCAGCCTCGTCGGGATGGGGTCCAAGAGACAGGTAGACGTGTTCAAGTAGAAACCGTTGAAAATAATTGGTCACGGTTGATAGGAGAAAATCCTCAAATATACACCAGGGCATACAGCGGTTTCCAAGGCCATTCCACTTGAGAACAGATTGGCACTGGTTATGGGCAAGAGATTATTAATCTTGTCCCTAATAGTTAAAATCTTTTCATTAAAGAAGTTCATAAAGTCATTACCACTAAGGTTTATAGGAATGCTCGGCTCCACAGAGCTGTGACTCTCTGTCAGCCTGGCTACAGTGCTGAAGAGAAACCTGGGGTTGTTTTATTTTTTCTATTATTGATGAGTAATAGGCTGCTCTGGCATTACGGAGGGCCTTCTTATATGTTTTAAGACTATCTCGCCAAACTAAGCGGGATTCTTGAGATTAGTTGAACGCCATATGCGTTCAAGCTTTCGTGACGTTGCTTCAGTTTGCGGGTCTGAGGGTTATACCAGGAGCAAACCTCCTCTTCCTCACTGTCTTCTTCTTCAGAGGGCTATCGAGTCCAGTGTCATTCTCAGAGAGCCTATGGCACTGTCAACAAGATGATCAATCTGGGACGGACTAAAGTTAGACCAGGAGTCCTCTGTTATATTGAGACGTGGTATCGAATCAAATACAGAAGGAATCGCTTCTTTAAATTTAGCTACAGCACTATCAGTTAGACATCTAGTGTAGAAACTTTTGACTAACGGAGTACACTCCGGTAGTATAAATTCAAAAGTTATGAGGTTGTGGTCTGACAGAAGAGGATTCTGTGGGAAGACGTTCAAATGCTCAATGTCAACGCCATAAGTAAGAACAAGATCAAGCGTGTGGCCAAAGCTGTGAGTGGGTTTCTGTACTCTCTGACAGAAGCCAATCGAGTCCAACAAGGAGATGAATGCAGCACTAAGGCAATCATTATCAACATCCACATGGATATTAAAATCTCCAACAATAATAACTTTATCGGTTTTAAGAACCAAACTTGATATAAATTCTGAGAATTCAGATATAAACTCTGAATATGGACCTGGTGGCGGTACAGAATCACAAATCGAATTGGCTGTAGTGTTTTCCAGGTTGGATGTGAAAGACTAAGAACAAGGCTTTCAAATGAGGTGTAGTGTAATTTTGGTTGAGGATTAATTAATAGGCTCGATTCAAAGATGGCTGCTACTCCACCTCCTCGACCGGTGCCTCGAGGAATGTGAGTATTAATATGACTTGGAGGAGTCGATTCATTCAGGCAGACATATTCTTCATGGCTCAGCCAGGTTTCAGTTAGGCAACATAAATCAATGTGATTATCTGATATTAAATCATTCAGTAACACAGCTTTAGATGACAGAGATCGAATATT
Source organism: Pseudoliparis swirei (assembly GCF_029220125.1). Lineage (NCBI taxonomy): Eukaryota > Metazoa > Chordata > Actinopteri > Perciformes > Liparidae > Pseudoliparis > Pseudoliparis swirei. The sequence continues at coordinate 2,245,039 of NC_079402.1, read as the reverse complement.
TAGGAGACCACATTTAATAGACCTATTTTGTTGCACTGCTGAAATAATTGTGTTAACTTGTATAAGGTTATTGTGTACGACTCCTCTTCTGCTTACTTTTGATTTATTTAATTGAAGTGGCCGTGGGACAGACACAGTCTCTACTCTAAAGTCAAGGGTGGGTAACTGCTCGAATGGAAGAGCAGAGAAGGGTGTTAAACTACAACTCTGCTCCCGGTTCCTGATCTGAACCCTGGGTTGTCATAGATTAAGTCCGTGATCAACTTGGTCATATTCGCAGAAATGAGACGCTCCGTCCAACGTGGGATGAATGCCGTCTCTCCTCATCAGATCAGGTTTTCCCAGAAAGTCTTCCAGTTGTCTCGTAGCCCACATTATTCGCTGGGCACCACCTCGACAGCCAGCGGTTGAAAGACGACATTCGGCTATACAATTCGTCTGTCTGCAAATTTGGGAGAGGGCCAGAGAAAATTACGGTGTCCGACAACGTCTTGGCATAAGCACACACCGATTCCACATTAATTTTAGTGAGTTCCGAGCGGCGGGCTCGAGCGTCATTACCACCGGCGTGTATTACAATCTGACTGTATCTCCGCTTATCCTTAGCCAGCAGCTTCAAACAAGACTCCACGTCGCCCGCTCTGGCCCCGGGAGGCACACGACTCTGGTCCGTGGCTTCGCTATTTTCACGTTCCTGACTATAGAGCTCCCGATAACCAGGGTGTGTTCCTCAGCGGGTGTGTCGCTGAGCAGGAAAACTGGTTCGAAACGTGAAGTGGTTGGTGCACAGCGGGCTTCTGTGTAGACTTACGACTCCTGCGAACAGTTACCCAACCATCCGGCTGCACGGTTACCGCCGGGGCACAGCTAACAGCTGACTGTAGCTCCGCGCCGACTACGGGAGAGGGCGGGCTAACTAGCATAGCTGTCTGAGCTTCGATAGCGCGGAGCCGTGCATCTAACCCACTTAGACCTGCCTCCAACCTAGCAAATAAACTACACTTGTTGCATGTATCGTTATCATTAAGGGAGGCAGGGGGATAACTATACATGAGACACACTGAGCAAGAGGGAGCGGGAGGGAGAGAAGAAGAAGTCATGCTCGCTGTTGAGCTGGCAACCAAAGCTTACCGGAAGAGTGAGATGATGCGTATATACATATATATATATGTATATACGTATAATTATATATTACAACAAAAGTAAATAAATACATATATACAGTATGTATATGAATATATATATATATATATATATATATGTGTGTGTGTGTGTGTGAGTGCTAACAAAAGCCATGATGTCTGTTTATGGGGAGTATGAAACATTTGGGGGAGTGGCCTTAAAGGGAGCGTGACCTTGGAGGGGGCGTGGCCTTATAGGCAGTGTTGGCGACTCTCTTGCCTGATGCAGCAGCTGTGGGAGCTCCAGCTGCTCGCCGAGCTTCACTGGAGAACAGCGGTGACCTCTGGAGGAGGCCGAGGGCTCAACGTCTAGAACGTTCTACACAACAACCCGGACGTTGTGTTGCATCCTGGGAAAGCTGCACATAAACAAAGGCCTCCATTCAGTCACTGTTGTGTTTATTTACGAGAACATTACACATATTATCTCTGGTGATACACTGGAATTAAATACGTGAGCAGAAACTTCTTAAGCTTATTTTGGTCGATGGTTCAAATCCCGCCTGCCCTGATGCTGCCCACGTTCAGTGAACACTCATGTCACCTGGAAGGGTTCCCTGAATGCAGCAGCACATGAACAACCAAGTAAAACATAAATAAACTAGAATGGACACTCGGTAGAGCGCATACCTTCGCATATCACAAAATTGGGCATTGAATTATGAACATTTTGGCATTAGTTGCATGCCAATTGGATAAAAATTGACGCGCTATGGTAAAAAGAAGATTTTTACCTTTTCATGACCTTGACCTTGACATTTGACCCGATCGATCCCAAAATCTAATCAAATGGTCCCCGGATAATAATCAATCATCCCACCAAATGTCATGCGATTCGGTTTAATACTTTTTTACTTATGCGAATAACACGCACGCATACAAATACACGGCGATCAAAACATAACCTTCCGCATTTTCAATGCAAAGGTAATAAAATGAATAAATAAATCGTGGAATCAAAACATTCACAGAATTAAAAGAAAACATGAATGTCGAGAACTTTGAGCTCTTCATATTAAAAATATCACTTTGTCAACGTCATTCTGCTGAAGAAGTAAAATCACTGAAAAACATCTCTGGATAAATTTGTTGACCACAAATACATTTAAAACAATTTCACTGTCAGTAAAGTAGCAAAAATATCTGTGAGAATTCATTTGTTTGTAGATTATAAAAACATTCCTGAATCTTCCTCATAAAATGAACTTTTGGACCTTTAAATTCCATCAATGAACCCTTCAGTACGGGTGGAATTAAGGCACTTTAAATGGATTTGTATCCATTTAGAAAGACCATTAAAAACAATTTATATAATACAGAATATTATTAATAATAATATTAACAATAACCCCATTATTAATTATTTACTGTAAAACTATTACATACGTGAATTTTAAAGAATAACCCGACTATTAATTATTATTTTAGAGCTGAAAATACTTAGAACTTCTCTTTATTATCTTTACGTCATCAGATATTTATATTGATCTGTAAATGAAGAGATGGACGGATACGACGTCACGGAGAACCAACACACAGCAGACATGTTCCACCGTGATGCCTTCAGGTGCAGATTGTTTATCGGACGTTTCACAAAGTGTGTGTGATCAACTCATCCTGTTAACTACACAACGTCGGTTCCTCTAGGTTCCTCTCAGTTCATATCGGTTCCTCTCGGTTCCACTCGGTTCCTTTCGATTCCTTTCGGTTCCTCTGGGTTCCTCTCAGTTCATATCGGTTCCTCTCAGTTCATATCGGTTCCTCTCAGTTCCTCTCGGTTCCTTTCAATTCCTTTCGGTTCCTCTGGGTTCCTCTCAGTTGATATCGGTTCCTCTCAGTTCATATCGGTTCCTCTCGGTTCCTCAGTTCATATCGGTTCCTCTCGGTTCCTCTCAGTTCCTCGGTTCCTTTTGATTCCTTTCGGTTCCTCTGGGTTCCTCTCAGTTGATATCGGTTCCTCTCAGTTCATATCGGTTCCTCTCGGTTCCTCAGTTCATATCGGTTCCTCTCAGTTCCTCGGTTCCTTTTGATTCCTTTCGGTTCCTCTGGGTTCCTCTCAGTTCCTCTCAGTTCATATTGGTTCCTCTCGGTTCATATCGGTTCCTCTCAGTTCATATCGGTTCCTCTCGGTTCCTCTGGGTTCCTCTCAGTTCATATCGGTTCCTCTCAGTTCCTCTCAGTTCATATCGGTTCCTCTCAGTTCATATCGGTTCCTCTCGGTTTATATCGGTTCCTCTCAGTTCATATCGGTTCCTCTCGGTTTATATCGGTTCCTCTCAGTTCATATCGGTTCCTCTCGGTTCCTCTGGGTTCCTCTCAGTTCATATCGGTTCCTCTAAGTTCCTCTCGGTTCCTCTCAGTTCATATCAGTTCCTCTCGGTTCCTCTCAGTTCCTCTCAGTTCATATCGGTTCCTCTCAGTTCATATCAGTTCCTCTCGGTTCCTCTCAGTTCATATCGGTTCCTCTCGGTTCCTCTCAGTTCATTCGGTTCCTCTCAGTTCATATCGGTTCCTCTCGGTTCCTCAGTTCCTCTCAGTTCATATCGGTTCCTCTCGGTTCCTCTCAGTTCATATCGGTGCCTCTCGGTTCCTCTCGGTTCCTCTCAGTTCATATCGGTTCCTCTCGGTTCCTCTCGGTTCCTCTCAGTTCATATCGGTTCCTCTAAGTTCCTCTCGGTTCCTCTCGGTTCCTTTCCTCCCCTCTGTTCCTCGTTCCCAGTCCTCACTCGGGGTTCTACAGCTTGCGTTCTCCGGTCATGATGCTGCGGTAGATGTTCTCCGTGAGGGGAACGTAGCTCTGCTGCTGGTAGTCCAGCACGTAGAGCGGGTCGGAGATGGCGGCCGGGTCGAAGCCGCTCTGCACCAGCTGGAACTTCTGCTGCTTGAAGGTGCTCGTCGTCTCCATGACAACCTGAGGAGAACACACAGCGGCCATCAGGCGTAAGGGGAGGGCCTTCACTCTGACGCATGGTTTAAGCCCCGCCCCCAAATATCTTCTGAAGCAGAGAAGTTAAACAATGTCATCGAGAACATGGAGAGTCTGTTTCTCACTGGCGAGATAAAGAAGGCCGATATCAGACACGGTGAGAGCACCTCCTCCTTTCCTTCTCTCTCTCCTTCTCCTTCTCCCTCTCATTTTCCTTCTCCCTTTCCTTCTCCCTCTCTCCCCTTCTCCTTCTCACCTTCCCTCTCCTTCTCCCTTTCCTTCTCCCTCTCCTTCTCCCTCCTCTCCTATTTGTTTCTATCCCATTTAATTCATGGCATCATGACTGTGGCAGTGGCGCCTAACGGCCACTAGATGGCGGAACGCTCAAACCGACCACCTCAGTTTAAACCCTCACCTGGGGGTCTGAGTCCCTACGGGTGGAGGACCCTCCTCCCCCGCCCCGCCCCTTACCTGCAGCCGTATGAACAGCGGGCGCGCGTAGGCCGCCACCTCCCTCATCACGTGGTGGAACAGCTTCCTGCCGTCCAGCGCCAGGCCCGGCCTCGTGATGATGGCGGCCATGCCGGCTCGGCCCTCGTGTCCTGGACACGAACACGAGGTCACCCTCCGGGTCGCCACGGCGATGACAGGTGTTATATATTTATAGTGTTTAACGCACCTTTCACCTCCACGCCGTACACGTTGACCTCCTGGATGAAGTCCACCTGACCGAGGGCCTCCGTCACCTCCGTGGTCGCTACGTTCTCACCTTTCCACCTGAACTCAGGGAAACAGGAATGATTTAAAAAAATAGACCCCCTGGTGGTCAGGAGAGAGAATGCAACTTTAACACGTGAAGCATAGCCTTCTATACAACCAGAGGAGTCGCCCCCTGGTGGTCAGGAGTGAGAATGCAGCTTTAACACGTGAAGCATAGACCTCTATACAACCAGAGGAGTCGCCCCCTGGTGGTCAGGAGAGATAATGCAGCTTTAACACATGAAGCATATACTTCTATACAACCAGAGGAGGCGCCCCCTGGTGGTCAGGAGAGAGAATGCAGCTTTAACACATGAAGCATAGACTTCTATACAACCAGAGGAGTCGCCCCCTGGTGGTCAGGAGAGAGAATGCAGCTTTAACACGTGCAGCATAGCCTTCTATACAACCAGAGGAGTCGCCCCCTGGTGGTCAGGAGAGAGAATGCAGCTTTAACACATGAAGCATAGACTTCTATACAACCAGAGGAGGCGCCTCCTGGTGGTCAGGAGAGAGAATGCAGCTTTAACACATGAAGCATAGACTTCTATACAACCAGAGGAGTCGCCCCCTGGTGGTCAGGAGAGAGAATGCAGCTTTAACACATGCAGCATAGCCTTCTATACAACCAGAGGAGTCGCCCCCTGGTGGTCAGGAGAGAGAATGCAGCTTTAACACATGAAGCATAGACTTCTATACAACCAGAGGAGTCGCCCCCTGGTGGTCAGGAGAGAGAATGCAGCTGTAACACATGAAGCATAGACTTCTATACAACCAGAGGAGTCGCCCCCTGGTGGTCAGGAGTGAGAATGCAGCTTTAACACGTGAAGCATAGACTTCTATACAACCAGAGGAGTCGCCCCCTGGTGGTCAGGAGTGAGAACGCAGCTTTAAAGGGTACCTGTAGTGCAAAACAACAACGTGCTACATCCATTCGGCGCATCAAATAAATCATATTTTCCCCGCCGCTATTGTCAACAAGTCACGCATAGCCCGAGGCTTTACATTTCTTTGTCAACATTCCGAGTCCGTGAACGCTTCAGGGCGCAGCCATTTTGCTAGTTATTTACTCATGTCAAAGGTCACTATGACGTAGAGTCGTTGAAAGGAATTCAGCCCATCCGGAGCCACTTCTACACGCGTTGCTTCTTGGGATAGATCGGTGGCCTCAAGAATTACACAATCTATATCAGGGGTGCTCAATACGTCGATCGCGGCGACCTGCCAGTCGATCGCGGCGTAGTATTGGTAGATCGCATGACATTAAAAAAAATTGGCCCGCCCCCCTGTCACTTTCTCTATAGCGCCACATTACAGCAGCAGCACGTCATTTCTGTCTCTACGTGTTGCGCTGACAGTCCTCTGCCCGCCGTCTCGTGCGCGCGGAGCTCCGACACCGGTTTGCGCGCATCGGACGGACGGAGCAAAGAAAAGTCACTAGCACCCCGAACATGTCGGCCGATCATTGCATCAATGAAAGACATCTCCAGCGCTGGCTTATGCGCGATGTAGCTATCAAGCTCACGCTTTTGTGTGAAGCAGATGAGGTCTAATGACACTATATCATCGGACATAAGTTCGTGTTCTTTACAACAAATGCACTCTGTCTGTTTTTTGTGGCACACATTTCCCACAACTGCACCAAACGTCCGCCGACTTGCGTGCACGGTGAAGCATCTGGACCGGCGGTCCTTCGCATCAACTTCATCAGAATCATCGCTATCATCGCTGTCACAATTCACTAAATGGGGATAGTCTGCTTTTAAAGGTTCAAACAAGTATCCAGTTGCTGAATCTGACAATCTTTCATCGTCCATATTCTCAATCTCTCAGCATTTGTTTGCGAGCGCTCGACGTTGTTTATATTGGTATCTGAACACATCCGCTGTGGCTGGCTGTCGATCTATCAACGATCTGACGTCACACCACCCGCGACATATTCAAGCTCCAGTGCAATGTCGCATGTCGGAGTTGAGGACTTTGAACAGCCTAAACTACGTATTGTTATTGAATACTGGACCGTCAGTGCATGAATAACCTTTAGAAACACATTATCTTTTGATCTGGCTACATATTCGTTTTCACTACAGGTACCCTTTAACACGTGCAGCATAGCCTTCTATACAACCAGAGGAGTCGCCCCCTGGTGGTCAGGAGAGAGAATGCAGCTTTAACACATGAATCATAGACTTCTATACAACCATAGGAGTCGCCCCCTGGTGGTCAGGAGTGAGAACGCAGCTTTAACACGTGAAGCATAGCCTTCTATACAACCAGAGGAGTCGCCCCCTGGTGGTCAGGGGAGAGAACGCAGCTTTAACACATGAAGCATAGCCTTCTATACTACCAGAGGAGTCGCCCCCTGGTGGTCAGGAGTGAGAATGCAGCTTTAACACATGAAGCATAGACTTCTATACAACCAGAGGAGTCGCCCCCTGGTGGTCAGGAGTGAGAATGCAGCTTTAACACGTGAAGCATAGACCTCTATACAACCAGAGGAGTCGCCCCCTGGTGGTCAGGAGAGAGAATGCAGCTTTAACACGTGAAGCATAGCCTTCTATACAACCAGAGGAGTCGCCCCATGGTGGTCAGGAGAGAGAATGCAGCTTTAACACGTGAAGCATAGCCTTCTATACAACCAGAGGAGTCGCCCCCTGGTGGTCATGAGAGAGAATGCAGCTTTAACACGTGAAGCATAGTCTTCTATACAACCAGAGGAGTCTGGGTACCTGAAGGTGTCCCCCACGCGGTCCCTGAAGCTGATGAAGCCCTCGTGGTCTTCCGCCATGAGGTCGCCCGTGTTGAAGTAGGCGTCTCCCTTCACGAACACGCCTCTCCTCAGCTTCCTCTCGGTCAGCTGCTTGCTGCCGGCGTAGCCGAAGAACGGACTCAGGGAGCTCACCTTGGACAGCAGGAGCCCCGTCTCACCTGGCAGGAGGACAGGAAGTCAATACCAAGAGGATTCATTTCAAAATAAAGGAACACCTTCAGGCGTCGTGGCCTCACCCTTCTCCACCCGCTGACAGAAGCCGCTGGGACCCGTCACCGGCTCGTCCCTCGCCATGTCGTACTTCACCAGGTCGTACTTGAACAAGAGCTGCACACAGTCGAGAGAACGTGTTGAACTAAAGATCACGTCACAGCGATCTCATCCAGGATCCTTGACGAGAAGGCCATGACCTCATGATGACATCATTAGAATATTGGTCCAGATTTATAGAAGCAGATAGAATTTGGGCTCTGACCTCCTCCTGACCCCGTGAGAAGGCTCAATGGAGGGAGTTCATCTTCAAGAATATTCTCCTCCTTTTTTTTTTTTACATACAAGACACATATTCACACACACCACTTTTCTTCTAATTTTTTTACATTTAACTCAATTTTGCAAATGTTTTTCACTTTCCCAAATTTGCACTTTTAAAAAAATGTAAACATCTCCAAATTTGCATATTTTCTCATTTAAACTTCCCCAAATGTCAATATCTTTTTCATTTAAAATTCCCACAAATTTGATTTTTTTTACTTCATTTAAGGCTCCCACAATTGTGCATTTTTTTCATTTAAACTTACTCAAAATGTGCATATTTATTTCATTTAAATGTCCAACATTTGCATATTTGTACATATAAACTTCCCCAAATTGTGCACGTTGTAATGTAACCGAATCGGACGCGAAAGGCTCTGAACGCCTCGCCGTGCGTCCTGAGGTCACGTTCTGAGGTCATGACCTCCAGAACTCAGAGGTCAGAGATTACAGCTGAACACGTGTAACCAGTCTGATGGAAGATATATAAGCTAAGACTGGTGAGCTCAGGGCCCTGAACGCATCACTCAGGATGACCTCATATGACCCTTCACCCCCCGACTCGACAGGAGGTCCTTCTGTTCACAGCATCGCATGAAATGGTTAAAATGACCACAAAATAAACATGTTATTGTCTTGATTAAATATAATCACCATACATGAGTCACACTGTCCTATGATAACGAACAGACGGGCAAAAAGAAGACACATTGCATTTATTGGTCCATTGTGAGGTGTTTTTGATCCTTGACCTCAAGATATTGAAATTAATCTATTTAGGACCAAAAACATCCTTTTTGTCTTGACACACAGCATAAATGTGTTATTTAAATGTTATTTAAATTATTTAGGCCTCATCTAAAAGTTGATGTTTTTAAATACTCGTGCGCCGGGTACCGGAGACCCTCGTGGATTTAAGGAGCCGACTCTCCTCCCGTGGGAAGACGGTCATCTCCATCGTCGATCTTTTTACATTTTTTATTTGGAGCGAGACCATTTAAAAGCCGTGGTGAATGACCTGTCGTGACCTCTGGGATACTCAACGACCTCGTGGAACACCTTTACCTGGACGACCACGAGAGGCCCAGGACATTCAGAGGAGGCGTGGCTTCTCTCCAAATGAGAGATCTTTGTTCATTTCTATCAATTCTCCAGAGGTCCAGTTTACATAAAATAACTTTATTATATTTGACCAACACTGAATCCGGATGTTATGCTTCAGAAAACCAGTCGGCGTTAAATTGGCCGATCACAGGTGTTCATGACCCCCCCCCCCCCCCCAGGCCACGCAGAGGCCAACCAGCTGGTTGACCCCTCAAAGACCTCTCCGATGGGGGACTACACTACAGGACCTGACAGGCCTCCTCTAAGCTGACCCCCCCCCCCACCCACTACAGTTTACTCAGCCACATGCACTAATTTAGTGGTCAAGCCTCTGGAGAGTGCACGTGGGATGTGAGCTCACTATCGGGTTGGAAAACAGATTCCCACAATGCACAGAGGCGATGTTGTTCTTCTTGTGGCTCAAAGGAAGGACAGTTTTATAGCTTCTCTCAGCAGCATAACTGTTTTCAGCTGCGCTCACATAAAAAGAGTTTAAAGGGTTTTCTACCCCTCCGCTAGTCTTCTAAGGCGATAACACAATGGACCATTTGAACACTGGAGATGGGCCTCTACACACCTCTGTAGAGACTTCATTAAACACCAGAGAATAGTCATTTACCACGTTAACTATGGAGAGAGGGTGTTTATGATTCATTTAATGTGATCTATCTCATGTTATTCCCTCGAGGTCACCAAGCACTCACCCTGTAGAAGAAGTTGGAGCGGCCCACGGTTCCGATCTTGCCGATGTGGTTCATGAAGCACAGGTTCCCCTCGGTGGAGCCGTACACCTCGCACATCTTCACATTCCCAAAGCGACCGTGGAACTCCCGCCACACGTCCGGCCGCAGCCCGTTGCCGACGCCCATCCGCACCTTGTGAACGCCGTCATTCGCCGACTGGTGGGAACGAGACGACGTTAGCACAGTAGATTTCAAAGTCTTAAACGTGCATTCTCTCTCCTGACCACCAGGGGGCGACTCCTCTGGTTGTATAGAAGTCTCTGCTTCATGTGTTAAAGCTGCATTCTCTCCTGACCACCAGGGGGCGGCTTCTCTACTGGTGGTCAGTAGAGAGAAAGTAACTTTAACACATGAAGCATAGACTTCTATACAACCAGAGGAGTCACCATCTGGTGGTCAGTAGAGAGAATGCAGTTTTAACACATGAAGCATAGACTTCTATACAACCAGAGGAGTCACCCTCTGGTGGTCAGTAGAGAGAATGCAGTTTTAACACATGAAGCATAGACTTCTATACAACCAAAAGGAGTCGCCCCCTGGTGGTCCGGAGAGAGAATGCAGCTTTAACACATGAAGCATAGACTTCTATACAACCAGAGGAGTCACCATCTGGTGGTCAGTAGAGAGAATGCAGCTTTAACACATGAAGCATAGACTTCTATACAACCAGAGGAGTCACCCTCTGGTGGTCAGTAGAGAGAATGCAGTTTTAACACATGAAGCATAGACTTCTATACAACCAAAAGGAGTCGCCCCCTGGTGGTCCGGAGAGAGAATGCAGCTTTAACACATGAAGCATAGACTTCTATACAACCAAAAGGAGTCGCCCCCTGGTGGTCCGGAGAGAGAATGCAGCTTTAACACATGAAGCATATACTTCTATACAACCAGAGGAGTCACCATCTGGTGGTCAGTAGAGAGAATGCAGCTTTAACACATGAAGCATAGACTTCTATACAACCAGAGGAGTCACCCTCTGGTGGTCAGTAGAGAGAATGCAGTTTTAACACATGAAGCATAGACTTCTATACAACCAGAGGAGTCACCCTCTGGTGGTCAGTAGAGAGAATGCAGTTTTAACACATGAAGCATAGACTTCTATACAACCAAAAGGAGTCGCCCCCTGGCGGTCCGGAGAGAGAATGCAGCTTTAACACATGACATGAGTCAAATATGACATCAATGACACTGAGCGAATACGCCGCAGTTCTTCATAAAGTATTTGCCGTTGCGTCCTCTCTGACGGCGTCCGTGGCACGGGGCCGGCGTGCCGGCGGTGATCGTCACTCACGTTGACCTTGTGAAAAAAAAGTGCTTATGTGCGTATCCACATCTTTAATTTGCCAATCAGTGGCGAGGACGAGTCCCGGCCTCCGCCCACGCGGCGAATAACCGAGTGGACAAAGAGGACTTTGAGTCCGAGCTCTGCCCTCACACTGGGTGTGTGTGTGTGTGTGTGTGCGTGTGTGTGTGTGTGTGTCCGCCAATGGGAGAACGTGAATATCACAAAAACAAAGGCCCTGCTTGTCTTTCTGCTAGTTGTGCCACAATTTGAGTTGACGGGTCCTCGCCAAGTGGCCCTGGCTGTGAAGCATTGATGCCGTTTCCTTCTCCTGTTGCCTCAACGCTAACTCACTGGCTCCGTCGCGCCGCTTCCTAGCTCGGCGTCAGATACGGAAACTCTTAGAATAGTGAGTTGAGGAGAGAAGGAACACCTGAAGGTGCTCTGAAGAGCGATGGTTCAGGGGTCAGTCCATCAGAAAGAAGACGACGCCCTTTCTAAATGTGACTCCAAAGTCTTGTTCAGCAGACACACAGAAGGGAAGGAACGAACCGAGATGAAGTTACGAGGAAGCAGAGAGCCAGCCTCTTGGTGCCAGGCGTGCTGTTAGCACTGCACCGTAACCCTTTAATCTGGATGCCGAGCAGCGGATTACCTCGGGCTGGTTGCAGAGGTACCTGCAGAGCTCTCCGATGTACTGGAAAACGGTGACGTCGTATTTTCGACAGTCGTTCCAGAACTGGGAGGCCGAGAATTTCTTCTTCAAGACGCAGGAGGCGCCTGTGACGGGACAAACAGCGAGGACACCGACTCAGCGTATCGTAGATGACGGCTTGATCGACTCCAAATGAGAAGCTTAAATCATATTCAGAGATAGATATAGATTCAGACTGAAGATGCTGCCAGAGTGGAACGTGAATGTAAAGTGGGAATTTATCAAAATATAAATTCGCAGTGGAACGAAATGATGTATTTACACCTCTGGTGGGCTATTCCACGTTAGCTTACTTTGGACTTCTATTTTGGGTTTAGAGGCGGTCTTGTGAGTCCAGGCAGGCGTACGTACCCCCGTGTGTCAACATCTAAATCTGTGAGGGCGCCGACCTCGCCAACGGTCTGTGAGCACAAGCTGCCCCGAGGTTTATCTCTGAAGGACGTTGAACCGTCAACTCTGGCAGCAGTTGGCCCAAATGCAGAAGCCAGAGAGTCATCAATGGGATCGCTGATTAGATAAGAAGTAGCTGCATTTCCCAAACCATGTTATATCACTGCAGCATCACATTTCTAAATTATAATAAAGTTGCTGAAACGAGCAGTTTGGACCGTACTGTAATGTCATCGAAACCCAAAATATGAAGGTTCACACGGTGGACGCTTCTGTGAAGAGGCGAACACGGCGACCACGGCGACCACGACCCAAAACAATAGCATCATCTACAAGAGTCTTCGGTGTCCACTTCCTGTTCTAAAGTCTCCAATTAGGCCACTAGTTGTGGAACATTGGGTCCTCAAAAGGGGGACGCTGTTGGCGGTGACACCGTCTGCAGCCCTGTTATGTAACAAAGGCCACAAAAACCTCTTCAGGATGCCTTCTGTTGCCTGTTTTACATTTTAAAAGTAGATTATTATTTACCTCTGGAAACTATCATGTGGCAAGATTCTGGCGGAACATGCATGTATACGATTATATTCACTCAATAATCCACATGACCGCAACACTGCTGCAAATCTGTTTTGTTTTCATATCATCGTCACGACCTTGTGGACTCGTGCTGTGAAAACAAACGCTCACAAAACCCTGAGGTTCATAAATTGCATCCTACATTTTGTCAAATGAAATGATATTTAACGCGTTTCTGCAGCCGATAATAAAATTATTATTATTATTATTAAAATCATAAAATGAAAGTGTCATCTACCATTCAATTAAAAAATTTAATTAAAGTTCATGTTTACCGTGTTATGTACCTGTCAATATTTCCAAAGAAAAAAATACACACAAAATAGAATAAAATAAAAAGTTAGAAAACATAGTGTTTGACGTGTGCTATTCTCCATTGTGAGCATGCTTACGTCGGTGCATCTCACCATCTGAATAAAGTGCCCTTCAAATAGCTGTAGATGTATTGATCATTGACTTTAGTTTTTTGTGTGGTCGATGGCACAATAGCTCTCGCTGCTTTAAGATATATGACAATAATGACACGGTGAGATCAGAGGTTTTTCAAAATAAAACCTGTTGCAGAAGAATTTGAGGAGGGTGTCACGACTCTCAGGTTTTCAGGTTTTCTCTACAAAGTGATTCTTCATTTTAAACAGGAACTGTGAATTGATAATTCTGCAAACCGTTCAATGTGACAAGAAAGTAAAAGGCCAAAGAGTCCAAAGAGGCTTTCGTTGCCTCAACTCGGTCATGCAAACAACCGCTGATCTAGTTCGCCGTTTGCTCGATGTTTAGATTTCTTCCGATGAGCTACGACAAAAACAAACGCTTCCAACACAAGAATCAGCCACGCGGACTCGGAGGCCTACCCAGCTCGATGGTTCCTCCGATGCCGATCAAGGAAGCGGCGCTGTGGTAGAGCGGCAGAGGGATGTACACCACGTCGTCTTCGGTAGCTCCGAAGGCCCAGAACCCTGCTGCTGCCTTCAGGCTCTGCAGGTGAGTGATCACCGCGGCCTTCGGGAGCCCTGAGGAAATGAAACACACACAACTTATGCATTATATGATACGGGAAAAGAAAAGTGTGACACGTGGTACACAGCCTGCATGACGTCACGCAAAGCTGCAGTTTAAGGTTCCCGACTCCATTAATGACGAAAGCGCACGGAATTGCCCTCGCTTGCCCTGTGAGTGGCCTCCCTCTCCCTCACTCTGATTTAAAAGACACTCCTCAGGTCACGGTGGTAGAAGGGAAAGCCTGTCCCGTCCCGTCCCGTGCCGTTTCCGTTCGGTTCTGATGGACCAATGACGTCCAGTGGAAACAAGCTTTTATTGTCCTTCCACAGAGATCTTATGGAAATTCAGACGGATTCATGAGAAAATGAAAGCCGTCTATTTTCTAAAAGACATGGTTTTCATATCGAAGTGAGACATCGATCCAAAACCATGACCGGGGCAACCTTTATTTTAAAGGTACCTGCAGCTCTTAAACCGTGGAAGCTAATGAGGGACGTCAGCTACGGAAAACACTTAATATTGAAGTTTAACCCCTGAGATCAGAGCGTTTTTAATATTGCACTTTATTTGAAATGTATAGTCTTTCAAAATTTTAAATAGAAAAGTAAAATTGTCTTGGTAAAAAAAAAAGAAGAAAGTCTCACAAATATGGTAAGCCTAAGGTTGAACTCATTTGCTGAATGCTGTTTGTCACCATGTCTATCCCAGCATGCACTGGGAAAAACACAGGCTCATCAGACCTACACCTAGCCTGCATGTCTTCAAACTGAGCAGCATGGGTTGTTAATGTGTTCTACATTTCATACACTAAAAGGAGATGTATGATTAATCCATACTTAAAAGACAATCATCATGTTATCGTTATAATGTCCCTGCACACGCAGAGTGGGCGCTGGGTTCATGTTCAAACCAACAAAGAGGCAAAGATCCCAGAGCACAGGATGGATCGCACAGGGGGGAAGCTGGAGGAGGCCTTCAGGGAACCCGTTGCGAACACAACCCCCCAAGACAAACACTGGCGGCTATGAGGCAAACAAAGAAAACCACCCTAACCAGTTGTTCCAGACGTAAAGATGTAGAGAGTCGGGGATTTGAGGGAGGTGATGGCACGCAGCGCCGCCGGCACGGGCTGATCGGAGGCAGCCTCCACCTTATCCAGCAGAGAGAGCACCTGTGGGTGCTCGCTCTGGCTCTTCATGGCCCACACCTGAATGTTGTCCTCCAGCAGGCTGCCGAGGATGCCGTCCAGACATTCCACCAGATCTGAGAGATGGAGATCATTTTAATATGCTTTTCATTTGTATTGAACTCTCACAGACTGAGATGCAAGAGAAGGCTTGTGTGGAGGAGAACTTCTGAATAAACAGCTCACTGGTGTTTTCAGTGATGTGACGCTTTGTCACAACCTCGGCTTGGACCTTTGTGTGCAGGGAGATCGACTCTCGAAGAAAACACAGGAATGATCAGAGAATGCAACGTCAGTCACGGCAACCTCGGAAATGTTCTTTACCTGTGACATGCCAGGTCAGATCATAGTTATTAAGGACACCACATAGTTCTATAGACCCGCTGTCCTGGGGATTACTGTAGGGGCGTACCGTAGGGGCGTACCGTAGGGGCGTACCGTAGGGGCGTACCGTAGGGGCGTACCGTAGGGGCGTACCGTAGGGGCGTACCGTAGGGGCGTACCGGATGGCCGTACTGTAACGTGTTTTTACTCAATAACACGTCTTTACCATCTAGAATCTGATTTTGCGTAATAATTCTGAACTATAAGCAGAAATGTACTTCTTTTTTTTTTACTCATGTTCCACAACTCTACAAACACAAACACAAGTGTCTCGTCTTTCTTCTGCCCAATGGCATAACTTTCACCTTGCAAAGGTCATCTAAATCCTCTCAGGGTCGGACCATGAATCCTTCTCCTGTCTCAACGCATTAGGCTGAGCGCCGTGTCCCCGGACGATATCACGCTTGTTTGCTCGAGCGATCATCTGTCATCCTGTCACATGCTGCCGCCCGGTGATTCCTATTAACTAGAAACAGGATTCAGTGAAGACCGGTAAACCTCGAGTGGAAGCACAACAAGTTCACATCGTTGTGTTCTCAAATACACACAGCAAATATTACAAATTAAATAATGTACAGCAGGGTCCAGCTTTGTTTGTATATCGCAGGTTTTGGAAGAGGTCAGAGTTCAGCAGTCACACAGTTCACAGCCGAGCGGGGAAACAATCAATATGATCTGGCCCGACGTTTGGAGAACGGGGTTCAGTATCGTAACACAATGACAACACAATGAAAAGGATTTTACTGCCTGTTTTTCATTATATTTTCTTCAAATTTAATTTAAGTATTTAATGGGCCTATCAAATGTTTATCATGTACAAATTAATACATTATTAATGAATTAGTCAATCCTCAGGTAATAATTTGGCTCTCAACAAGAGCAAACAGTGCTGATGGAGATAACAGTGCTGATGGAGATATCCGTGCTGATGGAGATAACAGTGCTGATGGAGATAACAGTGCTGATGGAGATAACAGTGCTGATGGAGATAACAGTGCTGATGGAGATATCAGTGCTGATGGAGATATCAGTGCTGATGGAGATAACAGTGCTGATGGAGATATCCGTGCTGATGGAGATAACAGTGCTGATGGAGATAACAGTGCTGATGGAGATATCAGTGCTGATGGAGATAACAGTGCTGATGGAGATAACAGTGCTGATGGAGATATCAGTGCTGATGGAGATATCAGTGCTGATGGAGATAACAGTGCTGATGGAGATACCATTGCTGACGGATATAACAGCGCTGATGCAGATAACAGTGCTGATGGAAACACAATATTTCTTTGGGGGATGTTTACATATCCAATCCCAGGACAGAAGGTGTGACTGGAGAATGGAGTTGCATCCGTACACCACCTTTATCTGTGTCTGTATTCGACACGCCATTCACACGCTGACGGGTTACCGGGCAAGATACCACCGGCCCATCAGGACTAAACTTATTCACACCGAAGACGTAGCCTTCAAGAACAGTTAAGGGTTAAAAGTGTGTCGCCCAAGGACACTTCGAGGTGGACGACGGAGCCGGGGATCAAACCTCTTCCTCTCGGCCACAGCCTACGCCGTGCGGGTTGTAGAGCCCTTTGAGGCTGATGTAATACTTCTGATATTGGGCTATACACATAAATGTAATTGGATTTAAAGGTGTGTGGTCTTGTCAACAGAGACAGGAGAAGCTTGGATTACAACACACACATTTCTCCACTTTTACACAGTTGTTGGCTGCTATATGCCAGATGTTGCTTTTTGTATAATAATTGAGAATTTACAACCTGGCATTTGGATTGGAACATGTCGTGTTCACAGGAATAAGATCAGGGATCATGCATTTGTTGTCCAGTGATGGCCCAGAGGATGAAGTACAAAGTACATCCATTCAGGTCAAATACACAAGTGCAGTCGTAGGTAACAGAGTATTGTTCATGATAAAATTATGAATAAACAATTAAAGGAGTTTATTATAAAACTTCTAAGTTATCATGTGCTCTGATGGAGCAGGCAGGAGCTGATGACCCACAGTGATGGAGAGTGATGGAGAGAGATGGAGTGATGGAGAGAGATGGAGAGTGATAGAAATAGATGGAAGATGGAGAGAGATGGAGAGTGAAGGAGAGAGATTGAGAGTGATAGAGAGTGCTAGAGAGTGCTAGAGAGGGTTCTACCTGAACCGACAACGAGAGTTGTGGCTCCGCAGCTGTGGAAGCAGTGCAGCAGAGCCTTGGACTTGATGTTGGTGTTCAGGAACGCCACCGAGCAGCCGACCTTCGCCAAGCCGAACCAGGCGCACAGGAAGTCGGGCTCGTTGTTCATGAGCAGGGCGACGCAGTCCCCTTTGCGCAGCTTCGCCGCCTCCAGGAACACGTTGGCGAGCCTGTTGCTGCGCAGCTCCACGTCCCGGTACGTGTGCACGCGTCCTTCGTGGATGAGGAACGGCTTGAGCGGAATGCGCCGCGCCTGCTGGACGAACCGGTCCAGCACCGTGCGCACGCCGCGCGGCAGCCTGGAGGAGAGCTCCAGCCTCACGCCGTAACGCACCACCTTCAGCAGGAAAAAGAAGTCCCTCCAAAAGTACGGGAAGCAGAGGGTCTGCAGGACGTGAGCGCAGAGAAGACCCGCCAACAGAGCCGAGAGCCACCCCAGAGACAGAGGCATGTCTGCGGCTGTCAGGCAGCGATGGGTCGGGTGGGTTGGGGGTGTTGGGGAGGGGGGCACGGTGGAGATAACCCGGGACGCGCGCGTGGCTCACTAAATACTCTGTTACTACAGTCCAGGTGGTAAACACCGGCAGCGAGCTGCCAGCCCACAGGTAAGTCACACGGCGTGCGTCCGGAACATGATGAATACCGCCTTCAAAATAAAAGAAGACACATGGAAACCGGTCTGAGACGTGCTGGACTTTGCCCTGCCAGATTATAAACACTGGTGCTGACTTGATTTGATGATATAACCAAAATGTACTGATGTCAGACTGGTGATGGGCGAATGTGTTATTTGCTGTGATTTTTCTAATTATTGTTCTTATTGTTTTGGTGAGTTTTCTGAAGTTCTTTAACCATTAATTTATAATTTCCCTCTGTGTTGTATACTTAAAGTCCTGTCTTCTTCATTTGTAATAATAAATACTAGAAATAAAGAAAAGAAAGAAAAGAAAGAAAATGAATTATATAATGAAAATGAATAAAAGAAAGAATGAAAAGAAAAGAAAGAAGAAAAGACAAGAAAGAAAAGAAAGAAGAAGAAGAAAATAGATATATATAATAAATAAAAGAAGACAATTTGAGAGGGGTGGAGATTCAATTCAATTCAGTATATTTGTATAGCCCAATTTCAGAAATTACAAATTTGTCTCAGAGTGCTTTACAATCTGTACATCCCTGACCTTTGACCTCACATCGGATCAGGAAAAACTCCCAAACAACCCTTCACGGGGAAAAAATGGAAGAACCCTTCAGGAGAGAACAGAGGAGGATCCCTCTCCAGGATGGACAGAACAAAAGATGTCATGTGACCAGAAGGACAGATTAGAATTTAAACACATTCAATGAATATGACAGAGTGTATGAATAGTTGGTAGTAGGCATATTCCACGATGGAGACCTCCACGATCCATCAGGCAGATAATTACAAATAAGAAATAAAAAGATAACAATAACAGCAACAAAAACAACAACAGAGTGAATCATAAACAGAACATTATAACATAATATTTGAGAAGCTGTGTAGCGTTATTGTATTTTGAAGGGCAAACTTCCTGTTTGACTGTTTCAACTCGTGGAAGTGAAGTCACGTAAACAGCTGTAGTTGTAATAAGTGGGTGTGCGCGCGGCGAAGCCCCGCCCCCTCCCCTTGTTTACCAGTCCCGGACAGAGAGGCTCGTTGTGGCGGTTCCCCGGGAGGACCGGGGGAACCGGAGGAGGTACGCCGTGTATCTGCTGCGGTCACCGACACGTTTCTGTCTCAACTTCAGTTCTTCTGGAGCAAAAAGTAAAAGTATCAACAAGAAAAAAAAGGCCATTGTTCTGAGGCCAGAGGACAAAGGTCGAGCTGAAACTTGGAAAGCACATTTTACTGGGAGCTGCTCCATGTGTGTCAGTGGTAATGAGAGCAGTGTGTGTGAGGAACACACACATACTAGTTCAAGTTGCTTCCCACAAAAAAAATTATTGTGTTATATATCAAATATTATCTAAAATATTCACCAAATATTTTTGTATTTAATATTGTTGATATAATTAACCACCTCGACATAAACACCCTTACTTTGTTGTATAAAGGGAGGTTTTCGACCTTTACAATACATTCAATGTACAAGCATGCACAAGTCACACAGTCACAGACCAGACCTGTCAAAGGAACTCTCTTTCTACAGAGCAGTCTTTCTTGATGGTCCACTCAACGTCCTAACATCCCACATCTCCTGGTATTTACGACAGAAACATCACATCAATGTTCCACTGGGAGAGCGTTGCACAGGAATGTACATGCAGTATGACAAGTCATTCAGTCGCCTCCCGAAGTGTGAGAACAAGCTGATGATCTGGGTTCAGAACAATCCGGAACCTTGTACACTTTACTGTGATTGTCTCACATGCTCTGTATATAATGTTCCTATTTAGTTCACATGTGAGTCATGGTCTGTCCCTCTGCAACACAGGAATATATAGAAGCAAAACCATATTAAATATTGTATAGCAGTAATGTACAGCACTATCTTAATGCATATTGTACGTAAGTCTACAAAAAGACACTAATTAGGGTCCTCTACTACGACTTCGTCGTAGAGGAACCTATTGTTTTTCTAAGAGTTATTATTCTTTTTCTCCAAACAAACGTCGACTGGCCGCACACCTCATACCGCAACCAAGTGAAATTTCACACGCATATCAGAACTCGTGAAAAATTTATGATTTTTTGGTTTTCGGAATTTGTTTATTAAAAAAATTCTCTCTAGCGCCCCCTTGAAGTAGAAAGCTAATACTTTTTTTCAACAATGACCGATTGACTTGAAATTTGATATGCAGGTTCACCTGGACCTGCTCTACAAATAAGTTAATGGTGACCATCAAATGCGCCTACTTAGATTTTCCGCCATTTAGAATTTTGTAAAAAAATATTTTTTTCATTTTTTTCCAAAACGCTTTGTCCGATTCATCCGAAAATTTCTGGGGTCCATTAGTGGTTCAATGTCATCATAATTAGTGAACATCTTGTTGATATCTTATTGCGTTCAGAGAATATAGACCAATGAACAATTGCATATGTGGTGACATTTAAGACGGCATTCAAGAGAGACCGAGCCTCCCGCCAAGACAATACCAACAATGAATGGCTCAGAGAATGGCTCTCTATTGCACCAGCTGGATCCACGTGTTAAAGCCCTGAAGAGCCTCCCCAAGAGACCAGAGGGGTGGACCACACTTGAGAGATTGCTGCAGGAACAGTCACCCGGGGCCAGGAGGCCACGAGCTGCTGAAGATGGGCCACCAAGAAGAAACTCTTCTGGTAATGGGCTCAGGTTGTGACTCCGATGAAGAGGTGCAGCAGCCTCACAGAGCGTTGGTCTGGAGGACGGCCCCTTGGAGTGGTGCTCATCTCATTCAGGAGCCCATGAGCAGTTGGCCTCACAGCTAGCAGATACCTCGCCACTCCTTCTTCCACGGTTCGCAGGACACATTGTGCAAAAGAAGCGGTCAGAGAATGTGAACAAGTGAGTTTGCCTCAGCAGCTGCTAGAGGAAGACTAGAGGCCTTCAGGCTGCATCATGGTGGAGTTCATGGTTGACTGTTGAAACGTTCTGTTTAGGATGAAGATACATTCATGTTCCATGTGGAAGAGAACTGCTACAGAACTGCTGAGTTGCATTTTTTATGAATAAAAAAAGAATGTCAAATGTATAGATCGGTCTTTTGTCATGAATCTTCATGTTCTCACAAAAATATACCGAGAATATCGGTAATATGTGATTAATCATGATTAATCCACAGAAACCTGTGATTAACCTGATTAAAATTTGTAATCATTTCACAGCCCTAATATATATATGTGTGTATATATATATATATATATATATATACACACACATACATATATATATATATACACATACAGTGCATCCGGAAAGTATTCACAGCGCTTCACTTTTTCCACATTTTGTTATGTTACAGCCTTATTCCAAAATGGATTAAATTCATTATTTCCCTCAACATTCTACACACAACAACCCATAATGACAAGGTGAAAACTGTTTTTTGCAAATTTTTGCAAATCTGTTAAAAATAAAGAAGGAAAACATAACATGTACATAAGTATTCACAGCCTTTGCCATGACACTCAACATGTAGCTCAGGTCCTGTTTCCACTGATCATCCTTGAGATGTTTGATTGGAGTCCACCTGTGCTCAATTCAGTTGATTGGACATGATTGAGAACACACCTGTCTATATAAGGTATCACAGTTGACAGTGCATATCAGAGCATAAACCAAGCCATGAAGGTCAAGGAATTATCATCTATAGACCGCCGAGACAGAATTGTATCGAGGCACAGATCTGGCGAAGGGTACAGAAAGATGTCTGCAGCATTGAAAGTCCCAATGAGCCCAGTGGCCTCCATCATCCGGACATGGAAGAAGTTTGGAACCAGCAGGACTCTTCCTAGAGCCGCCCAGCCAGACTGAGCGATCGGGGCAGAAGGGCCTTAGTCAGGGAGGTGACCAGGAACCCGATGGTCACTCTGACAGAGCTCCAGCGTTGTTCTATTAAGAGAGGAGAACCTTCCAGAAGGACAACCATCTCTGCAGCACTCCACAAATCAGGCATGTTTGGTAGAGGCCAGACGGAAGCCACTCCTCAGTAAGAAGCACATGACAGCCCGCCTAGAGTTTGCAAAAAAGCACTGGAGGACTCAGACCATGAGAAACCAAATGCTCTGGTCTGATGAAACAAAGATTGAACTCTTTGGCCTGAATGCCAGCGTCATGTCTGGAGGAAACCAGGCACTGCTCCTCACCTGGCCAACACCATCCCTCCAGTGAAGCACGGTGGGGGCAGCATCATGCTGTGGGGATGTGTTTCAGCAGGAGGAACTGGGAGACGAGTCAGGATTGAGGGAAAGACGAATGCAGCAACGTACAGAGACATCCTGGATGAAAACATGCTCCAAAGCGCTCTGGACCTCAGACTGGGGCGACGGCTCATCTTCCAACAGGACAACAACCCGAAGCACACAGCCCAGATAACAAAGGAGTGGCTTCGGGACGACTCTGTGAAGGTCCTTGAGAGGCCCAGCCAGAGCCCTGACTTGAACCCCATTGAACATCTCTGGAGAGATCTGAACATGGCTGTGCACCGACGCTCCCCATCCAACCTGATGGAACTTGAGAGGTTCTGCAAAGAAGAATGGGAGAAACTGCCCAGAAACAGGTGTGCCGCCAGTGGAATCAGACCCAAGAAGACTTGAGGCTGTAATTGCTGCCAAAGGTGCTTCAACAAAGTATTGAGCAAAGGCTACTTATGTATATGTTATGTTTTCGTTCTTTATTTTTAATAAATGTGCAAAAATTAGCAAAAAACAGTTTTCACTTTGTCATTATGGGTTGTGTGTAGAATGTTGAGGAAAATAATGAATTTAATCCATTTTGGAATAAGGCTGTAACATAACAAAATGTGGAAAAAATGAAGCGCTGTGAATACTTTCCGGATGCACTGTATGTATATATATTAGGGCTGTCAATCGATTAAAAAAAATTAACTAATTAATCGCACATTTTGAAATTGAGATTAATTAATCGCGATTAATCGCAATTAAAAGTTCATTCTTTTTAAAGACAAAACTTCACACAGAGCTGTGTTTTCAAAGAGGCTCCTACCTATAAAGTGCCAGCGAGGTATTTAATATCGTGGATGATAAATTGTTTCTTCAGTGAAACATCAGATTAGTAAAAAAAAGAAGTATATTGAGACCCCATTGGTCCTGTCATCTTTAACATTGAACAGCAGCAGAACCAGTGGCCTTGGTAACTGACTGACATTCACATATGTCACGTTCACCCTCTGGAGGCTGGGGGCATTTTATACATTTTACAAAATAAATTAAATTCACCGTTTAAAGTCTTTTGCATGTGACACACCCCCACGTGTTATACATCAAACATTCCAGAACAATCTCAGCTCTGAAATGAGCCTCATTGTCCTCGCGCTGTGTCCTCTGGTTCTCTGACTGACAGGCTGCTAAATGAGCCTGACCTGTGAGGTGGGAGGTCCTTTGTGATTTACTGAGTGTTCATTGGTTTTTTTCCCCCCCGAAATGTTGACAGACAAACGGATTGACCAATCACGGTGAAGGTTTCGTGTGTCGCGTTCTTTCTGCGCCGCGTCCCCCGACACGTCGCCCCTCTGTTCCTCTGTGTGTCAGAGGGGGAGACGGGAGGAAGGAGGAGCAGGAGGAAACTCGACTGATTCATCCACGAGTTTAAACTGATTTCTGCTCCTTATTTTCGTGGAGAAATGATTGTTTTAAAAACGGAAACAGTGTCAAACCGTACTGCCGCGGTAAAAAAAAAAATTTAGTGCGTTAACGCGGCCAAATTAATCGCATAGATTAACGCGTTAACGCTGACAGCCCTAATATATATATATATATATATATGTATGTGTAATGTTCTCGTGTGTCTGAACTTTGACTTAACATCAAGTAAAAAGTTCAAGTCAGAAAAGAGTCGTATGTTTCTGAGATCGACTTTAATCTGTTCCCTTTCCCGTCTGAAGACTGAGGACCATGGGATATTTCACTTTTTCTTTTTTAAGAAATTTGCAAAAATGTCTACATGTTAGTTTGTTTCTGTCCAGATGGGGAGCTGAGTGACATCAATGAGAAATAAAATGAACTTTTTTGATTTTAGCAAATGGCTGCAATGAAACAAAGAGTGAACAATTTGAAGGGGTCTGAATACTTTCCGTACCCACTGTATACATACATACACATATACTTATATATATATACACATCTTTATAGACATTTAATATATATGATTTTTCATTTTCCAGTCAAATCATTTCTGTTCAACCTAAAGAAATTGGTGGGTGGGGGGGGTGACCTCTCAGCACTGATGATGGTCGTCAATCAGCTGGTGGCAATAAACAGGACGACTTCCACGTCCATCAGTGATGTCATGTGACGCTCCTCGTCCCTGATTGGATGACTGGGCTCCTCCCAAGCTTTTCATCCTCACCTGTAACAACTCCCATTAGATGTAAAGGTGACCCGTGTTTCCACTGTGGTCATGTGACCTCTCACATGGCTGTTTGCATGGCCTCCGGTTCTGGACTGCGCTGATGTGGATCCCTGCCACACGACATATGTATTCATGATGTATTATTACAATGTGGGAGATGGATCTGCAGCCTGATCCTGTTTGGCTTGTAGGGATCGGCTCTCACGAACAATACCACTCCCAACTGATTCACTGTCAAACGGCTTTCTTATCTATCAGAATCAGAAAGTATTTATTGCCAAGTAGGTTTACACCTATGTAAAGTAGTTCTGAAACTGGGCACTTCGCAGATGATGGAAAACAGGCTTCCGGACGCGTGAATTAAGTTATCAACATTTAATGGCAGGAAGTGTAAACAAACATTCAAGGCTCACAATCGTGATCTTCTTGGCTCCTCCCTCCTTCTGGCGTCGAGGATACCTGTGGAAGAGACCCGATTTCTCCAATCCACGGAGTTTTATACTCAATGTCCCGGTCAAACGCGTCACTTCCGGTCAAGTCGCTAAACAAGTATTTTCACAATAAGAGTCCTGTCTTGTTATTGTCCGCATTAAAGTCACTTTCACAATAAAAGTCCCTTGTTATTGTGAGTCACTTGACGGAATTCAACCGGCCTCGTCGATCTATAATACGAACATACAGTCACTCTCATGCAACATACATTACTTCTTGCCATTTACATTTGCATAGAGTAAACATTACCCCTATGCTTCATAATACATTAATAACAATATCAATATTCTCCCTAATATTTTCTATTATAATATCTTTCTATATGTATTAATTTAAAACATAAGACCTCTGCAGATGTTATCAAAATAAACTATTACAACCTAATATTTTCTATTATAATATCTTTCTATATGTATTAATTTAAAACATAAGACCTCTGCAGATGTTATCAAAATAAACTATTACAACCTAATATTTTCTATTATAATATCTTTCTATATGTATTAATTTAAAACATAAGACCTCTGCAGATGTTATCAAAATAAACTATTACAACCTAACACCGACCTGGAATTTGTGTATCGGTGAATACAGTGAACATAAAACATACAAACACAATAAGTACTACAATACAAAAAAACAGGGCAGGAGTGCAAAAGTGCAAAAGTGGATGTGCAATGTGCAGTGTGCAGTGTAGTGTGTGTTAACATAACACAGGCTTGAGGTGTGGGGGCGGGGTGAGTGACCCCGTCAGGTGGGGGTCCCGGCCTTGTTCATGAGGCCAACGGCAGCCGGGAAGAAGCTGGTTTTGTGGCGTGAGGTTTTGGTCCTGATGGACCGCAGCCTCCTGCCGGAGGGAAGGACCTCGAAGAGTTTGTGACCCGGTGGGAGGGTCGGCCACAATGTGACCCGGTGGGAGGGTCGGCCACACTGTGACCCGGTGGGAGGGTCGGCCACAATGTGACCCGGGTGGGAGGGTCGGCCACAATGTGACCCGGTGGGAGGAGTCAGCCACAATGTGACCCGGTGGGAGGGTCGGCCACAATGTGACCCGGTGGGAGGGGTCAGCCACAATGTGACCCGGGTGGGAGGGTCGGCCACACTGTGACCCGGTGGGAGGGTCGGCCACACTGTGACCCGGTGGGAGGGGTCGGCCACAATGTGACCCGGTGGGAGGAGTCGGCCACACTGTGACCCGGGTGGGAGGGGTCGGCCACACTGTGACCCGGGTGGGAGGAGTCGGCCACACTGTGACCCGGGTGGGAGGGGTCGGCCACACTGTGACCTGCCCGCCTCAGGGTCCTAGAGGCCAACAGGTCCTGTAGAGATGCAGATTGCAGCCAATCACCTTCTGGCAGAGCGGATGACACGCTGCAGTCGGCCTTTGTCACTGGCAGTGGCAGCAGCAGCGTACCAGGTGGGGATGCAGGAGGAGAGGATGGACTCCATGATGCAGGTGGAGAAGTGCACCATCATTGTCTTTGGCAGGTTGAACTTCTTCAGCTGCCGCAGAAAGAACATCCTCTGTTGAGCTCTTTTGGTGAGGGAGCTGATGTTCAGCTGCCACTGAGGTCCTGGGGGAGTCCCTCAGGGTGATGGGGGGGGGGGGCTCTGAGGTGGGCAGTTGTGAGGCGCAGTTGACTTGATCTATCAAGGGCTTTAACATTATATTGTAAAAATAATTGTTTTAACAACACGCCGTGGAAAGGGAACGCATTAACAAGCTATGAATGATGTGTAAACACAGTTTTAACTGCTGAAGATTCCAGATGTTAATTCACTTTAAATTAGCACACAAAAAACCTAGGAATCTAGCAAAAGGAGCAGAGCAGCAATAGCCAAATCGTATTAAAATACATTTGTATGGCCACTACGGGGAGAATTTATACAACCGAATGATTTCAAAAGCAGCCGTTATCAGAGAAGTCAGGCGGCGCTTGTTATTAACACCGGGACAGCTCGGATCCAACAAACCGGGGTCAGCCCCCCACAAAGCCTAACGTAAATAGACTCCGCCTACTGCGCACCGTGTCGGCATATAGCGGTCACTATTCCAAGTGAACCCAGACGAGAAGGCATCGCCATTGGTCAGTTGGAAAACGTTGACCGCCCCGATCGCGCTTGACTAAGTTCGGTCGCAGTCGTTTAAAACTGGTTAGTTTAAGTTTGTTTTTTAAAATGGCGACAACTACTCCCACCGGTCAGCGGAGCAAGGGCAGCACTCCGTTGACCGCAAACAGGATCACCCGGCTGGAGGAGAAGCGGCAGCTCCAGGACCTCAACGATCGTCTGGTGGTGTACATTGACAAGGTCCGCAGCTTGGAGTCGGAGAACGACGTCCTCCAGGTCACCATCACGAAGAAGGAGGACGTCAGGAGCCGCGAGGTGACTGGACTCAAGGCCCTCTACGAGACGGAGCTAGCGGACGCCCGGAGGAGCCTGGACGAGTCCTCCAAGGAGCGGGCCCGGCTGCAGATCGAGCTGGGGAAGATCCAGAGCGAGCACCAGCAGCTCCAGCTCAAGTAAGGCCCCGTTGACCTGTAACGATGTAGCGCGAATGCGGCCCAGACTCTGGATGACGAGCTGGAGGCTAACGGCTTCACGCCGCTGACCGGATCAGAGAGAGGGCGAGTGCAGTCACTGGCAGCGACAACTCGGCGGCAAGTGCGACAACTCATTCATTTTGGGTTATCAATACTTTAACTTGTTCACATGAGATGGCGAAAGAAATACATGACATCAGAATTGTTCTGCTCTTTGCAGGATCTGGAGCAAAAGATCACAGATGGCAACAGAAACTATCGCCATAAAAACAAGGGTTTTAATCCAGGATTACAAATGAGGTATGCCACCAACAACACATTGTTGGATGAGTTGAAGCTATGCTCAACACATTGCCATGTTTCATCGTAACTAGCAAGACGTGTTTCTCTTTGTCTCTAATCGTTAGGAAAGTATGATCTGTATTTATAATAATGTTTGTCAAAAAACAGAAGCACGACATTTTCATCAAAGCTTCTGAAGAAAGTCTGTACTTTGTAGATCATATGTAATAACTATCATTTGTAAAATGTTTTAGACTGCAGAGATGATCAACAGCCTGAAGAACATCCTGCCTGTCCCGGGAGAAGAGATGGAACAGCAGATGTGTCTGGAAGAAGTCATTCTGCCAGAGGTAGGATTCATAGTATTTATTAAAATAAATGTTATATACACAATACACATCAATTGTGAGAGAAAAAACCCTCACATTCATAATAATAAATGGTATTTGGTGTGAAATACACTGTCACTTTGTTTGTTTTTACATATACCCGTGCTTTACTGTTATCCAGTGACTGTGCTATTTTTTTCTAAAAAAACACGAGCATAAACCATAAACTGCATGACTCTATTCATATATTTGCTCTCGATAACGGTGTAATAAATGAACATACAGCACATAAATAGATGCCATGACCATACTCTGTTGAATAAGTCAGGAGTATTGAACACGCGTTCTGGTGGCCCTGATGGTCGTTGTGCCCAAATGGAGCATTAGTAAAGATTTGGTGAAATTGTTACATCTTGGATTAATTTGATTTCACAACTTTGTACACACAGAACTTAAATGTGGTCACAAAATGTGAATTTATGTTGCTTTGAAGGTAACAATTCAGTGGCTGAGGCCAACGCTTTGTCTTTGGAGACACGAGGCAGAAAGCCTCTTGAAACAGGAAGATGCACACAGGAAAGACCTTTTTCTTTATGAGATCTAAGTAATTCCTTTGCTTTTGGGAAAGTCCATCTGATGGTAGGGGTGCTTTGTGGTGAGCAGGTGGCAGTAATAACTTGTCCTCTGCTTTTCTCCTGTTCCTTGCCTGACTTGGCGCTACGGAGGTGGTGTGTGTTAAATGTACATTTCATGTATTTTTATGAACACTAACAGGTTTAGTGATGAAGGGAAATGCAATTTCTAATATGTATTTGTTCATCAAGATCAATAATAAATAAATGAAGAATTGTGTTTCGACAGCTAACTGTATGCCTATAATCAGCTTGCCATAATAATCCAGCACTCTCTGTAAAGTGTGACATTTTAAGAAAAGTCAATCGTGAAAGTAATGTCACAATTTACTCTGTTCATTTCAAGTGGAGGATATAAGGGAGACAGCCCTGCACCTCAAGAGCCGACAGACCAACAGGTAATTGTTAAAAGTCTGATATATCATGTCTGAACAAATACACAGTGAAACAAAAGGATAAAGTCTCCCTCCTCTAGATAAGAACTCTAGGAACATTGTACATACTTTGCTGGTGGATTGGAGTCCCACCATATTATTTACACTGCAGTGAAATCTTGCTTCTGTAACACCCTGTTAAATGTTGTGTCTGTCTCCCCAGTAATTTGTCATTCCCGTCACCTGCCCCAGCCACTCCCGTCTCGCTGATCCCTGATGTCCCACACCTGTGTTTCCCCACCTTATATATTCTCCCAGTCTTTGCTTTGTTCCCTGCCAGATTGTTGTGTGTTTTGCCCCTCGTGTCAAATTGCTCATTTTTCAAGTAAAACATTTGTTTCTCAAACACAGAGTCTGACGTTCCTTCTGCACTTGAGCTTACCCGTGTGATTCTGTGACAGCTTCTACCACCAACTCATCCATTTGTGGTTTTGAAACAACATCCATGCTCAAGGAACTCCAGCCACAGTCCACAAGCATCAAGTGCAGATCACTAGAGACATCTTGAAATAGTATTTGTCGTGGCCATTTGTTCGATAAATCAGTCGCATTACCCAATTCATAAACAAGGGAACAAACCAAAGACTAAGTATACATAGACAACAACGACAAATGGCTTAATTTAACAAATATATGTATATTCTGAATAGGCAAACATCTAGAATAATTAAACAAGTATACTTACAAATAGAATAACTAAATACTAACACAAAATAAAAAGCTCCTACAGTATTTCTGTGCTGATTTAGAATTCAAATGTATCACTTTTCTTTCTTAATTACATTTAGCTATTGTTTCATATTGTATAGTCAAAGTGACTTAAAAACGAAATGTACTTGAAATAAATGGTGTGTGTTTTTGTTATGTTCATATTCTTCTCATGCAGAATTCTG
Source organism: Pseudoliparis swirei (assembly GCF_029220125.1). Taxonomy (NCBI): domain Eukaryota; kingdom Metazoa; phylum Chordata; class Actinopteri; order Perciformes; family Liparidae; genus Pseudoliparis; species Pseudoliparis swirei. The sequence continues at coordinate 2,214,647 of NC_079402.1, read as the reverse complement.
GAAAATTAAGAAGAATTGAGCATGCTCTGTTGGCAGCCAAGTGGTGGCGGACCTGGCCTTTAAAGGAGAAAGTGACCGAGGTGACGCTAATGGACCGAGCAGAACCGCTAAAGGCCAGAGGAAAAAACATGCGGAGAGGAAGAAGCTGAACGACTATTTGATTTCAACTTTGAACACCAAAGTGATGACAACATGTTTTGTGAATAATTCATGGAGAAGGGCTCCAAGGTGGAGGGGTCATTCAGCTCTGATGAGATGCTTCATGAGAGTTCATCCTCTTGAGTTTTGTTTTATTAAATGTATTTCATATTTACAAATATGATCCGTGAATCCTGTTCCCTGACTTTCTCTGCGTCTCGTTCTTTTCATATTCTGTTCACACCATGACAACTGTAGCTTTATTGATTCAGCAAATATATGTGCTTTGATGTGTAATTTAATGTATTGAATTAATAACCATCACATTCATTGCATTTATAAACCTAACTCAAGCATCACAGAACCTTACAAAAACATGTTTTCCAAATAAACTGACATTATTAAAAAAGGCGGTTACATTGGTATACAAGTGTAATATATAGAAGCAAAACAATATTAAATATTGTAGAGCAGTAATGTACAGCACTATCTTAATGCATATTGTAAGTAAGTCTACAAAAATACACTAATTATCTAATCCATCTGTGGATCTAGATAGCTATTTTATCTATCTATCTAAACCGCAGCTCCTCCATTCTGTGATCATGAAAGTGATTTCTTCCGCTGTCCGGGCACTTTGGCACCTTTTGACTAGTTGCGGCATCTGCTGGAAACTACTGGAAACTACTGGCAACGACTGCCACTGATCCAAGACGTCCCGACACGCTGGAGCTCAACGCTGGACATGGGTAAACGTCTGATCCGCAGTACGGATGCAGTGACAGCAGCCATGGACCAGCAGAACCACAAACTAGTGACGCCACAGGAATGGGAGCGACTGCAGAGACTGGAGTCTCTTCTAGAGCCCTGAAGGAAGACATCCATGAGAACGGGACTATTCTAACATTAAGTTGGACGGATTCAATTCTAATTATATTTGTGTACCTGTTTTAATAACTTAATGATCTCTCTCACCTCCTCCATCTTCCTCTGTGTGTGTTTCCACTGAAGGTATCTGGTATTCTGGGTGGGGAGGCCGATGTCTCCTGCTCTGTGGTTCTGCCTGCACTCTGCCACCTGCGTCATGGAATGGAAGTCATCAAGATGACCCGCATATGTGGTGACATTTAAGACGGCATTCAAGAGAGACCGAGCCTCCCGCCAAGACAATACCAACAATGAATGGCTCAGAGAATGGCTCTCTATTGCACCAGCTGGATCCACGTGTTAAAGCCCTGAAGAGCCTCCCAAGAGACCAGAGGGGTGGACCACACTTGAGAGATTGCTGCAGGAACAGTCACCCGGGGCCAGGAGGCCACGAGCTGCTGAAGATGGGCCACCAAGAAGAAACTCTTCTGGTAATGGGCTCAGGTTGTGACTCCGATGAAGAGGTGCAGCAGCCTCACAGAGCGTTGGTCTGGAGGACGGCCCCTTGGAGTGGTGCTCATCTCATTCAGGAGCCCATGAGCAGTTGGCCTCACAGCTAGCAGATACCTCGCCACTCCTTCTTCCACGGTTCCATGTGAACGACGGTTCTCAGTCGCAGGACACATTGTGCAAAAGAAGCGGTCAGAGAATGTGAACAAGTGAGTTTGCCTCAGCAGCTGCTAGAGGAAGACTAGAGGCCTTCAGGCTGCATCATGGTGGAGTTCATGGTTGACTGTTGAAACGTTCTGTTTAGGATGAAGATACATTCATGTTCCATGTGGAAGAGAACTGCTACAGAACTGCTGAGTTGCATTTTTTATGAATAAAAAAAGAATGTAAAATGTATATATCCGTTTTTTGTCATAAATCTTTATGTTCTCACAAAAATATACCGAGAATATCGGTAATATGTGATTAATCATGATTAATCCACAGAAACCTGTGATTAACCTGATTAAAATTTGTAATCATTTCACAGCCCTAATATATATATATGTGTGTATATATATATATATATACAGTGCATCCGGAAAGTATTCACAGCGCTTCACTTTTTCCACATTTTGTTATGTTACAGCCTTATTCCAAAATGAATTAAATTCATTATTTCCCCCAACATTCTACACACAACAACCCATAATGACAAGGTGAAAACTGTTTTTTGCAAATTTTTGCAAATCTGTTAAAAATAAAGAAGGAAAACATAACATGTACATAAGTATTCACAGCCTTTGCCATGACACTCAACATGTAGCTCAGGTCCTGTTTCCACTGATCATCCTTGAGATGTTTGATTGGAGTCCACCTGTGCTACATTCAGTTGATTGGACATGATTGAGAACACACCTGTCTATATAAGGTATCACAGTTGACAGTGCATATCAGAGCATAAACCAAGCCATGAAGGTCAAGGAATTATCATCTATAGACCGCCGAGATAGAATTGTATCGAGGCACAGATCTGGCGAAGGGTACAAAAAGATGTCTGCAGCATTGAAAGTCCCAATGAGCCCAGTGGCCTCCATCATCCGGACATGGAAGAAGTTTGGAACCAGCAGGACTCTTCCTAGAGCCGCCCAGCCAGACTGAGCGATCGGGGCAGAAGGGCCTTAGTCAGGGAGGTGACCAGGAACCCGATGGTCACTCTGACAGAGCTCCAGCGTTGTTCTATGAAGAGAGGAGAACCTTCCAGAAGGACAACCGTCTCTGCAGCACTCCACAAATCAGGCCTGTTTGGTCGAGTGGCCAGACGGAAGCCACTCCTCAGTAAGAAGCACATGACAGCCCGCCTAGAGTTTGCAAAAAAGCACCTGAAGGACTCAGACCATGACAAACCAAATGCTCTGGTCTGATGAAACAAAGATTGAACTCTTTGGCCTGAATGCCAAGCGTCATGTCTGGAGGAAACCAGGCACTGCTCCTCACCTGGCCAACACCATCCCTCCAGTGAAGCACGGTGGGGGCAGCATCATGCTGTGGGGATGTGTTTCAGCAGGAGGAACTGGGAGACGAGTCAGGATTGAGGGAAAGACGAATGCAGCAACGTACAGAGACATCCTGGATGAAAACATGCTCCAAAGCGCTCTGGACCTCAGACTGGGGCGACGGCTCATCTTCCAACAGGACAACAACCCGAAGCACACAGCCCAGATAACAAAGGAGTGGCTTCGGGACGACTCTGTGAAGGTCCTTGAGAGGCCCAGCCAGAGCCCTGACTTGAACCCCATTGAACATCTCTGGAGAGATCTGAACATGGCTGTGCACCGACGCTCCCCATCCAACCTGATGGAACTTGAGAGGTTCTGCAAAGAAGAATGGGAGAAACTGCCCAGAAACAGGTGTGCCACGCTTGTGGAATCAGACCCAAGAAGACTTGAGGCTGTAATTGCTGCCAAAGGTGCTTCAACAAAGTATTGAGCAAAGGCTACTTATGTATATGTTATGTTTTCGTTCTTTATTTTTAATAAATGTGCAAAAATTTGCAAAAAACAGTTGTCACTTTGTCATTATGGGTTGTTGTGTGTAGAATGTTGAGGAAAATAATGAATTTAATCCATTTTGGAATAAGGCTGTAACATAACAAAATGTGGAAAAAATGAAGCGCTGTGAATACTTTCCGGATGCACTGTGTATATATATATATATGTGTAATGTTCTCGTGTGTCTGAACTTTGACTTAACATCAAGTTAAAAGTTCAAGTCAGAAAAGAGTCGTATGTTTCTGAGATCGACTTTAATCTGTTCCCTTTCCCGTGTGAGTGACACAGCAAAGGGTCTGAAGACTGAGGACCATGGGATATTTCACTTTTTCTTTTTTAAGAAATTTGCAAAAATGTCTACATGTTAGTTTGTTTCTGTCCAGATGGGGAGCTGAGTGACATCAATGAGAAATAAAATGAACTTTTTTGATTTTAGCAAATGGCTGCAATGAAACAAAGTGAACAATTTGAAGGGGTCTGAATACTTTCCGTACCCACTGTATACATACATACACATATACTTATATATATACATATCTTTATAGACATTTAATATATATGATTTTTCATTTTCCAGTCAAATCACTTCTGTTCAACCTAAAGAGATTGGTGGTGGGGGTGACCTCTCAGCACTGATGATGGTCGTCAATCAGCTGGTGGCAATAAACAGGACGACTTCCACGTCCATCAGTGATGTCATGTGACGCTCCTCGTCCCTGATTGGATGACTGGGCTCCTCCCAAGCTTTTCATCCTCACCTGTAACAACTCCCATTAAATGTAAAGGTGACCCGTGTTTCCACTGTGGTCATGTGACCTCTCACATGGCTGTTTGCATGGCCTCCGGTTCTGGACTGCGCTGATGTGGATCCCTGCCACACGACATATGTATTCATGATGTATTATTACAATGTGGGAGATGGATCTGCAGCCTGATCCTGTTTGGCTTGTAGGGATCGGCTCTCACGAACAATACCACTCCCAACTGATTCACTGTCAAACGGCTTTCTTATCAGAATCAGAAAGTATTTATTGCCAAGTAGGTTTACACCTATGTAAAGTAGTTCTGAAACTGGGCACTTCGCAGATGATGGAAAACAGGCTTCCGGACGCGCGTGAATTAAGTTATCAACATTTAATGGCAGGAAGTGTAAACAAACATTCAAGGCTCACGATCGTGATCTTCTTCGGCTCCCCCTCCTTCTGGCGTCGAGGATACCTGTGGAAGAGACCCGATTTCTCCAATCCACGGAGTTTTATACTCAATGTCCCCGGCCCGGTTAAAACGTCACTTCCGGTCAAGTCGCTAAACAAGTATTTTCACAATAAGAGTCCTGTCTTGTTATTGTCTGCATTAAAGTCACTTTCACAATAAAAGTCCCTTGTTATTGTGAGTCACTTGACGGAATTCAACCGGCCTCGTCGATCTATAATACGAACATACAGTCACTCTCATGCAACATACATTACTTCTTGCCATTTACATTTGCATAGAGTAAACATTACCCCTATGCTTCATAATACATTAATAACAATATCAATATTCTCCCTAATATTTTCTATTATAATATCTTTCTATATGTATTAATTTAAAACATAAGACCTCTGCAGATGTTATCAAAATAAACTATTACAACCTAATATTTTCTATTATAATATCTTTCTATATGTATTAATTTAAAACATAAGACCTCTGCAGATGTTATCAAAATAAACTATTACAACCTAACACCGACCTGGAATTTGTGTATCGGTGAATACAGTGAACATAAAACATACAAACACAATAAGTACTACAATACAAAAAAACAAAAAAACAGGGCAGGAGTGCAAAAGTGCAAAAGTGGATGTGCAATGTGCAGTGTGCAATGTAGTGTAGTGTGTTAACATAACACAGGCTTGAGGTGTCGGGGCGGGGTGAGTGACCCCGTCAGGTGGGGGTCCCGGCCTTGTTCATGAGGCCAACGGCAGCCGGGAAGAAGCTGGTTTTGTGGCGTGAGGTTTTGGTCCTGATGGACCGCAGCCTCCTGTCGGAGGGAAGGACCTCGAAGAGTTTGTGACCCGGGTGGGAGGGGTCGGCCACAATGTGACCCGGGTGGGAGGGGTCGGCCACACTGTGACCCGGGTGGGAGGAGTCAGCCACAATGTGACCCGGGTGGGAGGAGTCAGCCACAATGTGACCCGGGTGGGAGGAGTCAGCCACAATGTGACCCGGGTGGGAGGGGTCAGCCACAATGTGACCCGGGTGGGAGGGGTCGGCCACAATGTGACCCGGGTGGGAGGGGTCAGCCACAATGTGACCCGGGTGGGAGGGGTCGGCCACAATGTGACCCGGGTGGGAGGGGTCGGCCACACTGTGACCCGGGTGGGAGGGGTCGGCCACAATGTGACCCGGGTGGGAGGAGCCAGCCACAATGTGACCCGGGTGGGAGGGGTCGGCCACACTGTGACCCGGGTGGGAGGGGTCGGCCACACTGTGACCCGGGTGGGAGGGGTCGGCCACACTGTGACCCGGGTGGGAGGGGTCGGCCACACTGTGACCCGGGTGGGAGGGGTCGGCCACACTGTGACCCGCCCGCCTCAGGGTCCTAGAGGCCAACAGGTCCTGTAGAGATGCAGATTGCAGCCAATCACCTTCTGGCAGAGCGGATGACACGCTGCAGTCGGCCTTTGTCACTGGCAGTGGCAGCAGCAGCGTACCAGGTGGGGATGCAGGAGGAGAGGATGGACTCCATGATGCAGGTGGAGAAGTGCACCATCATTGTCTTTGGCAGGTTGAACTTCCTGCCGCAGAAAGAACATCCTCTGTTGAGCTCTTTTGGTGAGGGAGCTGATGTTCAGCTGCCACTGAGGTCCTGGGGGAGTCCCTCAGGGTGATGGGGGGGGGGGGTTCCTTCTGAAGTCTACGACCATCTCCAGTCTTCAGAGCATTGAGCTCCAGGTTGTTCTGCCCACAGCAGGTCACCAGGTGATCAGTCTCCCACCTGTAAGCGGACTCGTCCCCCCAGAGATGAGCCCAATGAGGGTGGTGTCGTCCGTGAACTTCAGGAGCTTGACGGACTGGTGACTGGAGGTGCAGCTGTTGGTCTACAGGAGGAGAGTCGAGGGGAAAGAACGCAGCCCTGAGGGGAACCGGTGCTGATAGTCCTGGAGTCAGAGACGTCCCCAGCCTCACGCGGTGCCTCCCGTCAGACAGGAAGTCGGTGATCCACCTGCAGGTGGAGTCGGGCACGCTCAGCTGGGAGAGCTTGTCCTGCAGCAGAGCCGGAATGATGGTGTTGAAGGCAGAGCTGAAGTCAACAAACAGGATCCTGAGGAGTCCAGGTGCTGGAGGATGAAGGGCCATGTTGACCGCATCGTCTACAGACCTGTTGGCTCTGGAGGCAAACTGCAGGGGGTCCAGGAGAGGGTCAGTGATGGCTTTGAGGTGAACCAGCACCAGACGCTCAAATGCCTTCATAACCACAGAGGTCAGGGCGACGGGTCTGTCGGCGTTGAGTCCAGTGACTTTAGTTTTTTTGGGGATGATGGTGGAGGTCTTGAGGCAGGCTGGTACGTGGCATGTCTCCAGTGAGGTGTTAAACATGTCTGTGAACACCGGAGATGATCAGCACAGTGTTCAGGATTGATGGAGAGACAGAGTCTGGCCCGGCTGCTCTGCGGGGGTTCTGTCCAGTGGCGTCCCTAGGTTTTTTAATTAGCCCCGAATGTTAATTTAAAAAAACAAAACAAAAAGATTTGGCACACAAGTGGTTAACACCTCCAGGTCGCACGTGACGTCATTCACCCAAAACAGCGGAGTCAGGCTGGCAGCAGGCGCACGTAACAGCAAGCTGCTGTCTGAGAGTGTTTCTATGTCTACACATTTCGCTGGGCTAATTACCTCAACAGCATCATCCAGGGTACCCGAGGACATATCCCACCGGTGGAAACCGAGAACCTGATGACCACGACCGATGGGATCCACTGGTCTCCGGAGACAGGGAGAGTCATCTGGGCCTTTTGGAGGAAGCACGCCGGTTTTTAGGCCTTTTAGTTTATAGGCCTTTAGTTCAGTTACGGCACCTTATTAATGAGAGCGTTAGAGGAACAGCTTATTCCCTTTTGAATAAAAAAACCCTCTGCTCTATAACACGACTGGTCTCCTTATTAATTATTGCTAATACTAATATTATTGTTATTATCACTATTATTATATGATTATGATTTTATTATTATTATTAATAGGATGGTGTTTATTATTATTGTTATTATTATTATTATTATTACCAGTATTAATATTATTATTATGAGCACTACCATTATCATCATGGCTTTCATATTATTAGGATTATGATGATTATTAATAATTATAGTACCATGGTCATCATGATGCCCTGATGGAAGACAACAATTATTATGACCAGAATTAAATTATCACCATCACCAATTTAATATCTCATCAAACCACGTACCACAGTTCCATTATCCCATAGGGGGTTACTTTATGATGTTCTGCTGAGCCCAGCGCCGCCGCTCCCATAACGCGCATCGCTCTGCCGTGATACGCGCCGACACAGCCGCGCACACAGGTGAGCACACTTTCACAAGAACAACTCACGAGCACGAGAAGGCATCGCCATTGGTCAGTTGGAAAACGTTGACCGCCCCGATCGGTCGCAGTCGTCTAAAACTGGTTAGTTTAAGTTTGTTTTTTAAATATGGCAACTAGTCCCAGGATCACCCGGCTGGAGGAGAAGCGGCAGCTCCAGGACCTCAACGATCGTCTGGCGGTGTACATTGACAAGGTCCGCAGCTTGGAGTCGGAGAACGACGTCCTCCAGTTGACCATCACGGAGAAGGAGGACGTCAGGAGCCGCGAGGTGACTGGACTCAAGGCCCTCTACGAGACGGAGCTAGCGGACGCCCGGAGGAGCCTGGACGAGTCCTCCAAGGAGCGGGCCCGGCTGCTGATCGAGCTGGGGAAGATCCAGAGCGAGCACCAGCAGCTACTGCTCAACTAAGGCCCCGTTGACCTGTAACGATGTAGCGCTAATGCGGCCCAGACTCTGGATGGGTCCGTGTACGTAATGTTATTTCGTTTTTTCGTTTCATTCCAAATACGGAATACGGAAATCACGTGGTTTTTTCGTTTTCCGTTTGAAAACCAAAAACGGAAAAACGGAATACCACCTCCGTATTTCGTTTCTGCCGTCTGAAACCAAAAACGACAGAACGGAAGTGCTTAAAATGAAGTCAAAATAAAAGCCAGTGATACATATTCGTATTAACCTTAGAAGAATATTAATTAATCAATATAAAGAATAAATAATTAAACGGGGATATTTTAACGATGCAAACACATAGCAGGGTAACGTTAGAAGTCTATTAATTAGTCAATATAAAGAATAAAGAATTAAACCTGGATATGTTAGCGACAGTGGTGACGACGGGAAGTTTAATATTCATGTAGCCTACACAGCAAGAATCACCTTCTCACTTAATCGTTGCATTGTTTGATGCAACACAGTTCCTAATATAGATTAATCAAAGTAATGTTTCTGTGCAGAGACTATATTTCCACCGCAGAGTAAACGGTTGACCTTTATACCACTAGATGGCAGTATACCTGTTATTGATACATATGTATTTAATGCCGTTTATTTCCTCTGATATTTATGTTCATGGTTAATTTCCAGCATAGTTGTATACATCATGTATTTACTTGTTTTATTTGGGTCATTTTGGAACTAAACATTCCCACATGGAAGAGTGAGGATATGATGACCACGAGGCAATACATATTGACAATTGAAAAATAAAGAGACAGTTGAGTTTTTCTTATTAAGCAGCGTTCAGTTAGCACCCAGTCACAGCACCACCTGTGCTTCACCTGTAACCTTCATTACTACATCATCATTACATCAACGGTTAATGGGGACACGTTTTTTGTTTTGTTTTTCGTTTTATGTTTATATGCATGTGTGTGTATGTATAGTGTGTGTGTTTATATGTATATATGTGTGTGTGTGTGTATATGTATGTATATGTATACGTATGTATGTGTGTATATATATATATATATATATATATATGATTCTTTGAAATAAGTTTTTTCGAGAAATCATAGGTTAGGGCACTTATAAGCTCGTTAGCTTCAGCCTCGACCCTTTCGGTCAGCCACTTTCTTCTTTTGTTGAATTATGATTGTTGTATATTTTGCTGATCGAAATAAACTAAATCATCATAAACATGTAACCTGTTCTGTTGTGACTCTGCTGTCAGTGTCTCTACTCCTCTGACTACATCACATCATCATCATGTAGTCCTCTGGTCTCCAGAAGGATGGAGCTCTGTGTTGTGTGAACATGTTTTGAGGAGCTGACTACATGAGTTATTGTATCAGAGTGAAACATGGAGAGCACAGCTCCTCACATCTCTAACATGTCTCACATAGTTTACAGTCGTGATTGTTAGGCATTGTTGCCTGTGTTTAGCCGTATGGCTATATCTCTGCATGTACATTTAGATAAGCCATATTCAGCTCAGAGCCTTGTGTAGCTTATAGAGCAACAGGTCATGGCCTTGTTTAGCTAATAGCAACAGGTCATGACCTTGTTTAGCTCAGAGCAGCAGGTCATGACCTTGTTTAGCTAATAGCAAGAAGTTTAGCTCAGAGCAACAGGTCATGACCTTGTTTAGCTCAGAGCAGCAGGTCATGACCTTGTTTAGCTCAGAGCAGCAAGTCATGACCTTGTTTAGCTAATAGCAACAGGTTTAGCTCAGAGCAACAGGTCGGCCTTGTTTAGCTCAGAGCAGCAGCTCACATCTGATCCAATGACATCTGCACACTTCTAGATTCGTAAAGAAAGACAATCTTTGGTATTTTCTAATTCTTTATGTCAAGCACAAGTTAACTACTCCCCTAAAAGAGGAAGCCTTCAGAATTAGTGGTAGCATTGCATTAGGATTACATTCTTGTATTTGAATTGTATTGCTGGATCTCAATTCCTCTGATTCTTCCATCTGCAGTTAATCTGCTCGCATGATTTACATCATCAAAGTGTTGCCTTCCAAGAGCTGTTCCAAATGAAAAGTGAATGTCAGATGTATGAACCGTCCTGACTGAGCTTCACTGAAGCTTTATACCTGCTACAAGCTCAGGTCAAAATGGTGTTTAGTATTATGTGATTTATAGGTTGGCTCAGATTGTTTATCATTGATGTTTGTTCCTGCTGTGTGATTGTAGTGCTCAGACATCAGCTGTGTTCTTAGTGAAGCAATAGGTGTCAGATTGACATCCAAACTGAGGGTGTCAGGGTCCTTAAGCTGCCCTTCATAAACAAGCGAGGTTCCTAAGTTTCAAGTTTCAAGTTTTTATTGTCACATCCCCTTTTATACAAGTATAATCGGTTCGTGAAATTCTTATGTGCAAAACACCCGACAGCAGTAGCAGACTAAAAAAAGAATAAGAATGAGAATAAACTATACAATATCCACACACAAAAAAGAAGAAAGTATTAACAATATATATATAAAACAGTGTAATAGAATATACATCATGACAATATATATATATAAAACAATGTAATAAAATATACACTTTTTTGAGACTATATATATATATATATATATACATACAATATATATATACAATATATATATATATATAAACAATGTAATAAAATATACACCATGGCCATAGATATTCACAGAATATGTTCTGGTGTGTAGTGTTAATGAGGGTCTCAGTCCTTGTTCAGCAGCCTGATGGCCTGACTGAAGAAGCTGTCCCTCAGTCTGTTTGTGCGGCACTTGATACTGCGGTATCGCCTGCCTGACGGTAGAAGGGTGAACAGTGTGTGGCCGGGGTGGTTATTGTCTTTCAGCATCCGTTTGGCCCTGGCCACGCACCGCTTGGTGTATATGTCCAGGATGGAGGGAAGCTCACCTCCAACGATGTACTGTGCCGACCGCACCACCCTCTGTAGTGCCCTACGCTCCAGGGCGGTGCAGTTCCCGTACCAGACGGTGATGCAACCTGTCAGAACACTCTCGATGGTGCTGGTGTAGAATGTTCTGAGGATGCGGGGGGCCATGTTGAATTTCCTCAGTCGCCTAAGGAAATACAGGCGTTGTTGGGCCCTTTTCACCACGTGAGTGGTGTGCGTGGTCCATGTGAGGTCCTCGGAGATGTGCACGCCGAGGAACTCGGGGTCCTCCTCCAGTGGGAAATCTTCACACTGGGTCCAAATCTGTGATACCCGGCTGTCGGGGAGACCGATTTATGAGCCTGAAACAAGTGATACAATGGTGGCTAATGTATGAAGTTATCATGGCTTCACCACCCTAAACCGGCTGCAACCGTCTTGTGTGTGTATATTTTGGGGTGTACGTTTGTTACCTAGGTCAGAGGTCACTGAACAAGCCATCTTCCAGTGCCTTACTCACACTGGCAGGGGTCAACACATGTCACTATCAATAGTTGGTGTTTCCGGGCCAGGCTTTCCCCTTTCAGATTAAAAATGAAATTGTGCCAGACTTTAAAGACATAAGTGTTTATTCAAAAGAACATATTCCTTTAACCCCCAACATTTGAAGAAAAGAAAAACATCCCGTCAGTTGAACCAATTAATTAAAAAGACACAAAAAACATCAGCGTTGACAATTTCTCCTTGAGATGTCGATGAGGCCTTTGAGTCCATCTTTGAACGGTTGTGGCAGATTATTCACTGCATTGTCCAGCAGGACACTTGTATCAGGCACTGCAGAGCAAATTCCCACTGCAGCTTCCTGGTCCTGTGAACTTGGAAATGGGTTGGTGCCAAAGTCTGACACTCGTGTCAGTGAGCCCACTTCCTGGTCGTACCAGTCTGCAGCCACAGATGCATTTGGCAAAGGTCTGTCGACAGTTTATTTGGGCATCCATCTCTGGCCAAGTAATTTGGTATCCCCCTGTAATAATAATTCAATGTGGCTGTCACAACCATGCCATGTATTGCAACATGCTCCTTCTAGTATTTGATAAAACATGTTTAAGAAACATTCAATAGTAAAACATTTAGAAAATAATTATTCACATTAAAAAAGGCTTGAAAGACCAACCCGAAGACATACCAGGAATCCTGTGTGCATTCCATGCTTGCACAGTTCGGTTAACACCGATCTGGGCCAACTGGCATGTCAAAGATGACACACAGAACCGAGTCATCTGGTCCTCCATGTCCAGCTCCTCCTGATCCACCAGTTGGACCAATGCAGCTTTCAATGGGTAGTTAACCCAGTTGTTGATTTCTGGCCAGATTCTCTCGATTCTGTGATTCTGTCATTGCAAAATAGAGACATTTTCAGATTCTTGATAAACAAATATTTCCACACCCCCCCAGACTAACTTACTTTCACACATTTCAATATCTTCAGTTAACCATTCTGAATAATTAATGAAAGTGTGAAATAGTTATTTAATTACATGTTGATTAACTTTATAATCAGCAAAACCATTGTATGTTGATCACCTTTGTCGATGGTGTTTGGAGATATGGTGGCCTTTCAGTGTTGTGGCGGTGGCTGGCCAACTTCTCCTGCATGAAAAGAGTGAGGTAGAAGTCCTTTCCATGATCCTCTGACCTGGTCCCACATCCCATATTCCATTACTGCACTCCTGCAAGAAAACATAACATTGGCAGACAGCAGTATGGAGGGTAAGGCTAATGGTGTCAGATACATTTACAAAATGTAGTAGGTCTTGTGTTATCAGGTACTGATGAGGTGAGTTGAGTTTTAACTTGCTGCTTAAAAAGGTTTCTGTAGTTTTCAATAAGTTTAATTTAAGTCCTTTTTAGACCAATATGAATGCAATTTAATACGTTGATTCAAATCCAAACTAAAAATATATATTATGAAGGTTTTCACATACTAATCCCACTTAAATTGAGCATTTTCTTTTAATACATTAACAAGCCATATTGAATTTAAATCCACTTTCGAAAATGTGCCTCTTCCTAATCAAGTGCATTTTCAGAGCTGACAAAATGGTATTCAAGAAATTGTAAGATATTTAATTTTAAATGCATTTTTGTTTTAACCCTTGTGTTGCCTTAGGGTCATTTAGACCCGAATCAATATTACCTCCCCGCTTTTGGGTCATTTTGACCCGATTCAATGTTCACCCTCCTGTTACCTTTATATTTACTAACATATTTTACCCTTTGGATTCAATTTGACGCCAGCAATTAAAACCTCCAGAAAATTATTAGAATTAATATTGTTTTCCAAGTTTAAGTGTGAGGCACTTTATGTTTGTTTGTTGACTACCGAAAGAACACCGACATTAAACATTGAATGGGGTTAAATTAATCCTAAGGCGGGAGGGGGTGTAATATTGATTCGGGTCAAAATGACTAAGGCAACACAAGGGTTAAGGACCCACAGACACCCTGTTAAAACACCTCATAAAATGGGGATGATTTGTAATGTTTTGGGTACAAGGACAACAGTCTTTTCAATTACCTGTAAACGTCATTGTAGATGGTGAGGTTGTTCTTTACAGGCATAGTAGCTTGTCCAACAATTTTGCTGGAGAAGCCATCTATTGCCAGCACATGAGTCACGCCAAACATGACAATCTTCTCATTTTGGTCCATGTGGATTTTGTGACCCACATAGGCTGCATGGTAAGGAAGAGGGTTGAGGTTCCTTGCTCCCTTAAACACAGACAAAAAAGAACATCATGACCTTATTGAATAGCACAACATATTCTAATTTGAGAAGAAAAAAAAAACCTGGCATCGTGCCTTATGGTAAGGTGGGTGAATGTTGCAAAACAGCTCCAACACGACCCTCTGATGCAAAGACACCTGCAGCTGCAAGACTCCCAGTCATCATTTTCCTGCCATAGGTAGGACCACCCTGAAGATAAAGAAAGGAATACATGTTGCATTGTAATGTTAAGCCATGAAATGTCAACTTCAACTCCAATTAAATTACAATTAATTGTTAAGTGTTTTGAATTATAGATGATTATGAAAACTAGTTGCAGTTTAAACATGTTTTACTCGTAGTTGTAAGAGACAAATTTAATTAGCAGTAGGCTACATTATTTAGTTGGATTCAGATGTTGACCTTTAATCAGATCTGTGTCTAACTTTAATGTTAAAAGATGTCGTTATCATTTGTTATTGTAATAAATACAAGCAAGTTACAGAATGACGTCACATGGATCACACTTTACGGCAGGTATTTGCGGCTGGAGCTGCGTAGAGCTGCACAGTTTTCGGACCGTGTTACAATAACTATATAACTACTAAATACAATAGCTATTATGGAGTCCCCCCCCCCCCCTCTTTGTAAATGTGGGACAGTCTTTCTTACCATCTGTTTGTATGAACCATCTATATCCTGCCTGTGTGCCCATCACCCCACAAGAACCACACTTTACAAATGTTTCTCATTTTCCCCCTAAATACACCTTTATTGGACATGGGACACTAAAGTAAGGCTTTCTTTCATGTCTCTCCTAATAAATATGGTGCTCTAGTACTTCTAATAGACTGGGTGACTGAGAGTGACACACACCCTGTTCAGGGCTCTCAAGTTTTGAAGACAGGCAAGAGTGACATTTCTGCAGATCCATACGACTGCACCAAGAGGATGACTATGTGCTGGCCTTTGGTCATCTTTTATAACATAATGTATGCATATCAACACTATAAATGAACATAACTAAAGTTTACTTTCAATACAAATCCTTTATGACTCATTTGGCTTGATTTTAGTGGGCGGGTCATTATGACCCTGAACACAGGTGTCTCATCTCTATTTATCTACATCACCCCATGAAATTTTTCTACTAAATGGTAATAAAAGGAGAATATACATGTTATAGTAAACTAATGCAATTTAATTTAGATTTAGATTTTTTCAATGTACCTAAAAAATTGTTTGAACATGTATTTTTCATTAAATCTATGGAGGGGTGAATAACTCAATTCCACTAAAAACTGATTGGATTGTTAGTAATGGTGTTGGTGATGAGGTACAAACTATAGTTATTAGGATGTTTTTGTTTCTGACCACTTTTGGGTCAAACTGACCCGGGAGCATGACGGCTGTATGTAAGAAACGAACATAACAGGAGGGTTAAAGTATAACATACTAACCTTACACACACTTATAGTTTCGTTGTATGCATTTTTTCGCGCAAATAAATTAACTGCACCCTACCTGTGTTATTGCATTGGAGACTGCAGCTTCAAGTTGTTGGTCCGTCACCGCTGTCTTTTAACCCGTGGTCTTTACAAAACTTCCGAATATTGGCCACGGACGTTCCTCTACGCAAGCCACATTCAAATATCAAGTGTTTTTTATGTCCACATCACTACAGCCACTATGCATCATTTGTTGTACAATATCTAAGTAAGGTAACAGGCTGGAGTCCATCTTGCGTACACGTGCTTCAGTGCAAAAGGGTGTATATAGCAGTGGCGAACCTAAACACGTCTACTGCGGGAGATAAACACAGAATAAACTCAGTTACCCAAAATGCAACCCTTTGTAGTGTCAACTACATTTAACCCTCCTGTTATGTTGCGGGTCAAATTGACCATTTGTTTCTTTGTAAATGTGGGACAGTCTTTCTTGCTCCCTCCAACCATATGTTTCAAAACACACACACACACACACACACACACACATTAAGTGAGAAGGTGATTCTTGCTGTGTACATGAATATTAAACTTCCCGTCGTCACCACTGTTGCTAACATATCCAGGTTTAATTATTTATTCTTTATATTGACTAAATTATATTCTTCTAACGTTACCCTGCTATGTGTTTGCATCGTTAAAATATCTCCGTTTAATTATTTATTCTTTATATTGATTCATTAATATTCTTCTAAGGTTAATACGAATATGTATCACTGGCTTTTATTTTGACTTCATTTTAAGCACTTCCGTTCTGTCGTTTTTGGTTTCAGACAGCAGAAACGAAATACGGGGGTGGTATTCCGTTTTTCCGTTTTTGGTTTTCAAACGGGAAACGAAAAAACCACGTGATTTCCGTATTCCGTATTTGGAATGAAACGAAAAAACGAAATAACATTACGTACACGGACCTGGATGACGAGCTGGAGGCTAACGGCTTCACGCCGCTGACCGGATCAACATGAACGAGCGCACGTGACGAGCCGTTTGTGCGCGAGCGTTCAGTTGGTGCGCGAGCGTTCAGTTGGACGGTCCTGGTGCGCGCGAAACTCTAAACGTACACAAATAAAACAAATGCGTTTGTGTTTTACGGTCCCGTAAGTCATTATTAAGATGTGATTATAATAAGTAACATTATCTGTACATTAATACAAATACTGTTAATAATAAACAATAATAAAAAATGACCCCACCCGGCCACCACCGTCCGTTGCTGAAAGATAATTTAAAAGTGCATTTAAAAATGTAACTTTTAACACGTTAAGTAACAAGAGAAAATGGGTTCAGCGTTACTAACCTGGAAAACACACCTGTTTATTGACGGAATATGTACCCGTTAGATTGGCAGATAACGTACAAGTTCATTGAAGGTGACATGATAATATGATAACTATTTATATAGCACCTTTTTAAAAACAGGGTTTCATGATGTATTATTACAATGTGGGAGATGGATCTGCAGCCTGATCCTGTTTGGCTTGTAGGGATCGGCTCTCACGAACAATACCACTCCCAACTGATTCACTGTCAAACGGCTTTCTTATCAGAATCAGAAAGTATTTATTGCCAAGTAGGTTTACACCTATGTAAAGTAGTTCTGAAACTGGGCACTTCGCAGATGATGGAAAACAGGCTTCCGGACGCGCGTGAATTAAGTTATCAACATTTAATGGCAGGAAGTGTAAACAAACATTCAAGGCTCACGATCGTGATCTTCTTCGGCTCCTCCCCCTCCTTCTGGCGTCGAGGATACCTGTGGAAGAGACCCGATTTCTCCAATCCACGGAGTTTTATACTCAATGTCCCCGGCCCGGTTAAAACGTCACTTCCGGTCAAGTCGCTAAACAAGTATTTTCACAATAAGAGTCCTGTCTTGTTATTGTCTGCATTAAAGTCACTTTCACAATAAAAGTCCCTTGTTATTGTGAGTCACTTGACGGAATTCAACCGGCCTCGTCGATCTATAATACGAACATACAGTCACTCTCATGCAACATACATTACTTCTTGCCATTTACATTTGCATAGAGTAAACATTACCCCTATGCTTCATAATACATTAATAACAATATCAATATTCTCCCTAATATTTTCTATTATAATATCTTTCTATATGTATTAATTTAAAACATAAGACCTCTGCAGATGTTATCAAAATAAACTATTACAACCTAACACGTTTCAGGAGCGATGCGTGCGATTGTGTGTGCGGTCTCTTAGTCGTCTCCTCCTGTAGTTGAATCTCTTCATCGTGGTTTTGAGTCTTTGCATCTTTCTGCTATCGTTCCATTGACTCTGACAACCGTCCACAGGGTTCATACGCTCGTGGAAAACATGGAAATGTCCTGGAGTTTTAAAACAGTTATGACCAGGCCTTCAAAAGTCATTGAAAAAAATTAAATCCCCAAAGTTTTGGAAAAGTCATTGAAATGAATTATATTAACATGCTCATTTACGCAGTTTGATTAAAAGAATACGCATGTATATCAATATTTATTCTTTTAATCAGACTCTTGTCTCTCGTTCATTTGTGTCATTTATAGACTGAGATTCCACCAAATGTTGATGTCATGTTTAAAGTCCTGGAAACCCGTTGGTCAACATGTGTATGAACCCTGCGTCCCTTCCTCCTGAGGCCTCCTGACCCCTTGACCCCAACTGGAGGCGTGTTTATGAATCCATCCGTGCATATTGCTCCAGTCAAGGTCGCGCCTCTTCAAAATCCGCTCCCCCGCGCCGCTCTCAACTTGGACTTACCAGACGGCCGTCGGCGAGGCGTCACATCCGGATTTGCTTTTGTTAATTCCACTGAGGAGAAGTCGAACACAGAATCCTTTTTTTTTTTTCTGTCGAGAGAGAAAGAAAAAAAAGCGAAAGCTAAAAAGAGTGTATGATGAAATGAAAAGCGCTTAGCAGCGTAGAATCTGACCCCCCACCCATCCTCCTCCTCCTCCTCCTCCCACGAGAGCCTGATCTCTCCGTCCTCCTTCCCGGCCATCATTCTGCATCGGAGGTGGAAACAGCGTTTATCTGAAGGCTCTCCCCTCATCCTCCTCCTCCTCCCCAGGTGCTCCTCGTCGCTCCACCAGCTTGTGTTTCTGCTCAGGTCTCCATCGACACTGATCAGCCGACCATGGCGCTGTTTTGATTTACCCCTCTCTCCCCCTCTTCTTTTCATTTGACAGTCTGAGTGCATTGTTGTGCCCCCTTCACCCTCCTCACCCCACCACCACCCAGACGTACACCTTGCTCACTGACACGAGCCAGAGGGGTGGGTGGGGATATTTTTCACACCGTCCAAATGTAGCCTGTAAAGATGTTATTCTCTACTTCAAAAAAAAATGAGTTTATGATTTATGACCATCTTTCTTTTTTTAAATTCTTTTTCCCGTCCTTTCTGAAAGCTGAGAGCTGCCAGACTCTTTGATGTGGAACCTGCCGCGTCAAGAAGGGACACAAAATAGTTCCCAAACTAATTGTCTCTTTCTGCGCTCACTTGAGGGATGAGTTATTTTACCCTTCTTCCATTATTTACCTAAAGAATAGCAACGTGTGCTCTCGCTTCTCGTGACTTATGGGGAGCGGGGGAACGGCTACGCGTGTACACGGGGATCTCTTTGTAGTATTTACAGAATCAGCTGCTAACACTTTAAATCCGTTAGCATACAGCGGTTACGAGTCGGATCGGATATTATATTTTTTTCCGCCGACGCTGCGTTTTCTTTCCCTCCGGCTCTCGTTGGTCGTTTCTTTCTCTTTCTTTATAGTATGTTTTATATATTTTTTAAACGTAAACTTCTCTATACACTACCGGACGAACGTTTTAGAACACCTCGATTTATCCAGTTTTTATTGAAATGTAGAGTTTAATTTCTCAATTAACACATAAACAATAGATAAAACAAAATTGGAGATGAAAAAAATGAATCATGGAGCCGTTTTGTTTAAAAAGTGTCATATAATGTTGGCCTCGTCAAAGTACAGCCACACCTCTGACGCTCTTTCTACAATGAAAGTCAAATATTCTTCAGAAAGTTCTTCCCAACACTGCAGAAGTATATGTGTACATATATAAGTACATACAGTATGTGTTGCACTTGAAGGTTGTGTATTTTGTAGTATTTGTGTGTGTGTGGGCTCAGACCTTCAGTTCCAACCAATGGGAACCGTGAAGCTACAGCGTAGCATGCTATGCTAACGAAACGGTTTCCTTGTTTTGTGTGGAGAACTTGAAAGGCCCGCTCACCTGAGACCTGATCCAGCACCTGTGTGTGTGTGGGGGAGGGGGGAACATCACACACGCTCTTGTGGCACATTCCTGCTGCCAGCTTCCAAAATAGTGTGTATCGCCTGAAGTGTGGGGCACAAGATGAATACCAAGAGCGTTTTCAACCACCGCATATTTCCATAATACTTTTGGCGTTGAGTTTTTTTCCATTTATTTTTGTTACCTTTCTGGGCTGTTTGTCGCCCTTGGACATAAAATGCTGCGCACATGCAGAAAGATGGAGAAGCTCAGAGTTGACCCGACTCATTTATGTTTCATACGGTCCTAATTATGCAACATGAACCACCGTTATCCTGATAAAAGGTCGACATGCATTGATCATTACTGACCCTGATACACATCCCCCCCCCCCCCCCACGCCGTCGGTCCTTCACTCGTTCTCCCCCCCTCCCCCGGTCGTCACACTTTGTTCTCGTCCTCCACCACCTCCGCTCTGCAGAGCGCCGCCTGACAGGAGAGATGTTTGTTTCTTCTCACAGATTCCGGTTCGGAGGAATCAGTCGGGCTTTTTCTTCTCGTTCTGCCTCGCCGATCGGAAAGCCTTTCTCCGCAGCTCGTGTCCCCTTAAAGGGGAAACAGGGGAGGTCAAGCGGCGATGCGAGATCAGGCCATCCGCAGCCGGCATGTTGCTGGATGGACACAGAGAGAGAGAGAGAGAGAGAGAGAGAGAGAGAATGACAGAGAGAGTTCCTCTCTCCTCCAGCACCTCCTTTGTGTTTTTTCTCCTCCTGCAAACACATCAGGTCGTTGTCTTCATTTAGTTCGGGTAACTAAAAAGTTGTTAGTGAGCCAAACAAATGAGTAGAGATCCACAAACAAATGAGTAGAGATACACAAACAAATTGTTACGATCTCAGACACTTAGGAGTAGGACCCAATTGCGACCGGAGACAGAGATAAAGTATTTGTAAAAGTACTTTGTTTTCGGTTCTGCAGTGAACAAATGAAGCGCTCACGTATTGAGGATCAAAAACTTTTCAAAGGCACAACGCCGACGATCATGGCAAAGACCAGGCGAACTGACAAGGAACGCACAGGACAGGGGAATTTAAGCACATGGTAACAAGACACAGAGTGGGACCAATCAGGGCGGGGCTGACACCCAGTGAGCATAGGAGACAGGTGTGATGACAGGTGCGAAAACAATCAGAGAGCCTGGAATGAGAGAAAGCGACATAAATGACATGAACCTCTCTAATATCTGCCGATTGCTATGGTACTGCCCCCCCTCTAGGGCCAACTCCTGATGGCCCAGGCTGATTGTAAAGTCGTGGATAAGAGTCTTGTCTACGATAAATGGAAACAGCTATCCAGCTTCTAACCTCAGGACCCGTAACCCCAGTCTACCGGGAATTGCTGCCCTCCCTATTCACGGACCTCCAGTAGCTTCTGAGGGACCTTATAATCACCCCTTCAAGAACTGGGGCGGTGGAGGGGCTTGGGCGGGGAACAGTGTGCTCTCACACGGCAATTTTACCCAAGTGAAACGTTGGTGCACTCTCAAGGTCTGAGGAGTTACAAGCGTGCAACGCAGTTGATGACTCCTGGACACTGGAAGCGGACCCACAAATCTGAACCCAGTTTCTTTGAGCGACATGGGTGGTAAAGTCTTTGTTAGAAACCCAAACCTTTTTGGCCTGGACTGTAGGAGAGGCGACCTGCGATGAAGTCATAACCTTCATCGAGCTGAACGGAGAGAGACTGGCGAGCACCAGCCCAAACTCTCTGCGACAGCGTCTGATCTTGGCATGTGCCGATGGAATATCCTCTTCCTCGTTGTTAGGGAAAGTGGGGGCTGGAAGCCATTGACACAATGGAATGGAAGACCTGTGGCCACCGTAGGAAGGGTATTGTGGGCAACCTCACGACCCATGTGGTGGTCCTCCAGGTGGTCTGGTTCCGGGAGGCAGGGGCCTGGCGTAAGCGTAGTCTCTAGTTCTTGGTTCAGGCAACTCCGACTGTCCACAATGAGGGTGATATCCTGATGAAGCAGGCTGGCGGTGGCACCTATGAGTCGACAAAACTCTTTCCAGAAGCGAAATGGTGCTTGGACCCTATCGGAAACAATGTCATTAGGGAATCCATGGATCCTGAATACGTGATTCATCATGACCTCTCTTGATGACTTTGGCAGAGGAAGCTTGAGTCAATGGGATGAAGTGACTCATCTTTGAAATCGATCCAGCTACTGTTAGAACGTGTCTCTTGCCTCTGGATGAAATCCTGTCACAAATCCATCGAAATGTGTGACCAAGGGCGATGAAATCGGCAGCGGCTGGAGCAAAGCCCATCTTAACTTGAGATGAGGTCTTATTACACACTTTGACAAACGCTACATACTCAACCACATTTCTTCATGGATATACAAGCATTGTTGAATCTGAACATTGTTCTTACTACTCCCGGATGGCACAGCTTTAGATAGAGTGAGCCAGTGGATGACAGCAGAGTGAAGAGCCTCGGGAACAAACAGCAGGTGTTGGGACACTCGCTAAAGTATGGATTATGACATTTGCCTCTTTAACGTCTGACTCACTTGCCGGAAAGGCTCGATCACCGGTTAAATGGAAGGATGGTCTTAAGGCTCTACATAAGTGGTTAGGATCGTAAAAGGCGAGACAAACATGGGTTTTTGATTCTGAGACCGGGGCCGAAAAGAGAGTGTGAAGTTGAATCTACTTAAAGAAAAGTGTCCCACCTGGCCTGACGGGAGTTGAGCAACGCTTAGCCTTTCTTATATATTCTAGATTCTTGTGATCTGTCCAGACTAAAACGCAGTTTGCTCTCTGCAAATCCCTCTTCAGCCAGATGTCTCCATTCCTCGAGGGCAGACTTTTACAGCTAACAATTCCTTATTTCCAAATCGCCAATTCCGGCTCTGCCGTTAGTCAACTTCCGCGACAGGTAAAGCACGCGATGCATCTTGTTGTCTTCTGCAGAGCGTTGCCAGACAGTACTCCTCCAATTCCTCATTGGAAGCATCACACTCCGACCATAAACTGGGCGGCTGGGGGATCTGGAATGAGTGAGTGTGGAGCTGAGGAATGAATCTATCTCTGAGAAGTTTGAAAGCAAGATCCGCCTGGGGGTCAGTACTTGAAGGGAACCTTAGGAGAAGTCAGAACATGCAGAGGAGCAAGAACAGAACTGAAATTCCTAATAAACTCTCTGCAAAGTTAGCAAATCTAGTGGAACTGCTGAACCTTTTTTCCTGGAGATACTGGTGTAGGGCCACTGGGATACTGCACTGACTTCATGAGATCCATTTGGATATGATTAGGTGAGACTATAACTGTCCTAAGAGAAAGACACTCTTCTGTGTGGAACTCGCACTTCTCTGCTTGTGACATATAGCTGATTATCCAGTAACTTCTGCAAAACTTGGCGGACACTTAGGTTAACATGAGATTTAGCGTCTGGGGAGAAAACTCAAATTATGTCATCCAGTACACAAACACCTGGAAATATTCAAGAAGTCCCGCAAAACCTCATTCACAAAAGCTTGAAAAACAGCCGATTGCATTGCACACAGTCCAAAAGGCATTTACCAAGTACTCATAGTGACCATTTCTGAGTGTTGAATCCGTCCTTCCACTCATCTTCTTGTTTTATTCTAACCAAGTGATATGCATTTCTTAAATCCAACTTGGTGAATATCTTACTGGTTAACCGTTTAAGCAGTTCAAAAGCAGATGACATGAGTGGCAGAGGATAGCTGTTCTTCTCACCATTAATGTCATTTAGTGGACTGTAGTCTATGCAAGGTCTCAGAGACCCGTCTCTTCTTTCCCACAAAAAAGAACTCCATCCGGCTGAGACGATGTGATGAAGACGGATAATCCTGATTTGAGTGAAGAGGAGATGTATTACATCCATTGCTGTTCTCTCAGGTCTGAAATCGGAATAAAGTCTCCCCATAGGAATAGGGGGTCCTGCAGTGAGATCAGTAGGGACTGAGTCAAAATCTCGGTGAGGAGGTAGCGATACAAGGCTTTAGACTTGTTAAACCTTCTTTTAAATCATGGTAACAGGAAGGTACCTTGTGTAGATGGATAGTCAATTGATCTATAATGATCCTACTAGAGTCTGTTGGTGCATTAACAGCAAGTTGCAGTTTAGCACCTTTGCTCACAACTCTCCCCATTCCTTAACTTTCCCTGAAGCTGCCAGTCTATGAGGGATTGTGTGATCTTCAGCCAAGGAAACCCCAAAATAATCAGGTGCAAAGGAGTCGACTCAAAAATATGAAATTGCACAGCTCCTAGACATGGTCCTTATTTATAGTAATCCGTGGAGGCTCAGTACAATGGGTAACTATGAACAACAAGCGTGGCAGTCAAGGCATGGCACTAACAGGATGAGATAAGCGGGACAGTTTTTTATTTTTTAGCTGTTTGACTAGGCCCAATTTGTCTATACAGGCTTTCGTCAGCCCAAGAGTCTATTAACACACCCTGGTCAAAGGTCTGATTGTTAATACAAATGTCTACCTGAGTAACAGGTGAGGGAGGGAAGTTCACGGGAAACTTGCTTCACCAAGCGCCCTCCTTTGACTGGTGAGCACGATCTTTTCCCGGCATGAAGCTGAGTTCGATGACCCGCTGGCCGCAGTAGAAACAGCAACCCTCCCGTGACGGCGCTACCTCTCCTCCAGAGAAAGCTCTGGATTCTTCAAGCTGCATGGGTTCCCGGAGTCATTCGGAAGTGTAGTCTCTGATGGTCCGCAACATGAGCTGGAAATCTCACTCGCTGGCGGCGCGACCCCTCCGAGGCGAATTCTGGAAGCTGGGAATAACATCTCGGTATGCGTCGACGCTCCCTCTCTTCTCGAAGACGGTTGCTCGATCCGGATGGCCACAGCGTATAGGATTCCAGATCCTGGGTGTCTCCGAGGAGCCAGCTGGTCGCTATCGGTTCGAAAGTCACTGTCATGAAGGCGCCACGAAGGGCGGAACATTCCATCCGCTGTCCGCTGCTGCTGCACGAACTGACTTCGATGGCATAATCAACCACCTGACGGGTTGAGCTGACGTAGATTTGAAACAGTCTTCTGCTGGCCTCCGTAGCAGGCGATGAGTGGTCAAAAATGCGCCCTCATAGTCTCTAAGGAAATCGGCCAATGAGTAATATAGTTCGGTGTCTCTAGACCACCCTGCAGTAGCCGCTGCAGCTCTTCCGTTAAATGAGACACAATAACGCCACTTTACCATGCTCTGTAGATAAAAAGCTGCTGGGTTGTGTGTTGAAAATGCAGATCACACTGTACCAGAAAGGCTCTGCACTAGTTCCGGAAGTCTCCGGAACCGAAGAGCCAGCCCGTAACGGGGAGGAAACAGCCTGACTGGGTCGTCAGCTGGAGTATTGACAGGCAAATTCTCAGCTGTGGATGACGTCACCGGAGGAGTAGTCTGTTGACTGAAAAATTATTCATTTGGGCAACCAGTTTATTTGCATCTGTGTAGATAATTCTTCCTGAACCCCGCCAAGCGCCCTCTCAGCTCTTGTATTTCCCGCTGACTTTGTCCAGTTTTTCCTCGTGATGAAAAATCGTCACGCCCTGTACCGACAGAGCGGCGGTGATGGGCGTTCTTGGCCGGCTGGGTCCATAATGTGGTCAGTTCGCCTCTGTTACGATCTCAGACACTTAGGAAGTAGGGACCCAATTGCACGACCCGGGAGACAGAGATAAGAAGTATTTGTAAGTACTTTATTTTCTGTTCTGCAGTGAACAAAATGAAAGCGCCTCACGTAGTGAGGGATCAAAACTTTTCAAGAGCACAACATAACCCGACTGATCATGGCAAAAGACCAGACGAACTGACAAGGAAACACTGGGAGACAGGGTTCCTTAAGCATGGTAACAAGACACAGGTGGGACCAATCAGGGCGGGCTGACACTGATGAGCATAGGAGACAGGTGTGATGACAGGTGAAAACAATCAGGAAGCCTGGAATGAGAGAGCGAACATAAATGAACACATGAATGATGTAAATTATGATTTTATTATTATTATTAATAGGATGGTGTTTATTATTATTGTTATTATTATTATTATTATTACCAGTATTAATATTATTATTATGAGCACTACCATTATCATCATGGCTTTCATATTATTAGGATTATGATGATTATTAATAATTATAGTACCATGGTCATCATGATGCCCTGATGGAAGACAACAATTATTATGACCAGAATTAAATTATCACCATCACCAATTTAATATCTCATCAAACCACGTACCACAGTTCCATTATCCCATAGGGGGTTACTTTATGATGTTCTGCTGAGCCCAGCGCCGCCGCTCCCATAACGCGCATCGCTCTGCCGTGATACGCGCCGACACAGCCGCGCACACAGGTGAGCACACTTTCACAAGAACAACTCACGAGCACGAGAAGGCATCGCCATTGGTCAGTTGGAAAACGTTGACCGCCCCGATCGGTCGCAGTCGTCTAAAACTGGTTAGTTTAAGTTTGTTTTAAATATGGCAACTAGTCCCAGGATCACCCGCTGGAGGAGAAGCGGCAGCCCAGGACCTCAACGATCGTCTGGCGGTGTACATTGACAAGGTCCGCAGCTTGGAGTCGGAGAACGACGTCCCAGTTGATCATCACGGAGAAGGTGGACGCCATGAGCCGCGAGGTGACTGGACACAAGGCCCTACGAGACGGAGCTAGCGGACGCCCGGAGGAGCCTGGACGAGTCCTCCAAGGAGCGGGCCCGGCTGCTGATCGAGCTGGGGAAGATCCAGAGCGAGCACCAGCAGCTACTGCTCAACTAAGGCCCCGTTGACCTGTAACGATGTAGCGCTAATGCGGCCCAGACTCTGGATGACGAGCTGGAGGCTAACGGCTTCACGCCGCTGACCGGATCAACATGAACGAGCGCACGTGACGAGCCGTTTGTGCGCGAGCGTTCAGTTGGTGCGCGAGCGTTCAGTTGGACGGTCCTGGTGCGCGCGAAACTCTAAACGTACACAAATAAAACAAATGCGTTTGTGTTTTACGGTCCCGTAAGTCATTATTAAGATGTGATTATAATAAGTAACATTATCTGTACATTAATACAAATACTGTTAATAATAAACAATAATAAAAAATGACCCCACCCGGCCACCACCGTCCGTTGCTGAAAGATAATTTAAAAGTGCATTTAAAAATGTAACTTTTAACACGTTAAGTAACAAGAGAAAATGGGTTCAGCGTTACTAACCTGGAAAACACACCTGTTTATTGACGGAATATGTACCCGTTAGATTGGCAGATAACGTACAAGTTCATTGAAGGTGACATGATAATATGATAACTATTTATATAGCACCTTTTTAAAAACAGGGTTTACAAAGTGCTCCACAGAGAAGCAAAACATGACGTCAATCCCAGTTCAGTTTCAGAAGAGGCAGCATAGACCATGCCCTACAGGCAATGAACAGAGAAGAGAAAAATACAAAATAAGAAGAACAGACAAACTAAATTAGGGTGACCAAAGAACTGCATAAAAGGATGACGTCACTGAAAAGCAGTTCTATAAAAATGGGTTTTAGAAGTGATTTAAACGAAGTTACAGATTCAGTATTGTCCCCTCTAATGGCATTGGTGATGCCTTCAGGGTCTCCAGATGGTGGTCTCTGTTAGGCACAGCAGAAACAAACACAGGATATGAGCGCTTTGGGTATTTTTATGAGGAAAACATACCCTCAATAATGTGGAATACTTGTGGCCCACATAGTTTTGACATTCACATTTATTTATTTTTAATGCTGGGTTTTTATCGTCATTCGCAGGAACAGTGTCTATTAATGAACAGTGTTTAATTGTTTTATTCCCACATATTTGACAGCTGCAACATATGCACACAGCTGTTGATGTGCAGGCTTTCCTCCTGGACTCCCAGAAACACAGAGCCATGAGTTAATGTTATAACGTGTTAGTGTTGAGAAGCTTTATATTGGCAGCGACAGCTGTGTTCAACTGCAGCGTGAGTCCCAGCATCACACAAGGGCTGTTCGGCCCCAGCAGTCAGGTGCGCCCTCAGACAGGTGGCAGGGAACCGGCTGCTTGAGTCCCCCTGGCCAGATGGCGTGACCCATTAGTCCAGTTGGCGTGACCCATTAGTCCAGTTGGCGTGGCCCATTAGTCCACTTGGCATGGCCCATTAGTCCACTTGGCATGACCCATTGGTCCAGTTGGCGTGGCCCATTAGTCCAGTTGGCGTGGCCCATTAGTCCAGTTGGCGTGGCCCATTAGTCCACTTGGCGTGGCCCATTAGTCCACTTGGCATGGCCCATTAGTCCACTTGGCATGACCCATTGGTCCAGTTGGCGTGGCCCATTAGTCCACTTGGCATGGCCCATTAGTCCACTTGGCATGACCCATTGGTCCAGTTGGCGTGACCCATTAGTCCAGTTGGCGTGGCCCATTAGTCCACTTGGCATGACCCATTGGTCCAGTTGGCGTGGCCCATTAGTCCAGTTGGCGTGACCCATTAGTCCAGTTGGTCTTGATTTCTAACGGGCGTGTCGTGACCGCGTGACTGGATTAACTCTCCGACGTTACCGCTGCGCTGGGAGGACAGAGTGGTGACTTTGCATGGGAGCCAAAGTAGCACATTAATTAATTAATGTATTTAATTGTCAAAAAGAAGATAACATATTAAAAATAGATCTAAGAATGGTCAACTAATTTTTGGTTTTCAAAAGGATTATTTATAAAACATTCTTTGAGGGTTATAAGTGTGATTGAAACTTATGTGTGTGGATATATATGTATGTATATGTAGATGTATATATGTAGATATATGTATATGTATATATATTTTTTTTATTTTCTGATTTATTTGATATTAATTTTCTGATTTACTTTATTATAATAATTTAGGATAGGTTTTGTGTATATATGTAGATATATATATATGTAGATAATATATATGTGTGTGTGTATATATTTATATAATTGTTTATTTTCTTTATTTTCTATTAATTTTCTGATTTATTTGATTATAATAATTTAGGATAGGTTTTGTGTATGTGTGTGTTTATATATATATATATATATATATATATATAATAATATTGTCTTGCAATGATTGACTGAATAAAATACATAACAACAACAACAATATTTGATGATTCCAACAATGATAAATCCAATTTGGATGAATAAAAGATCCCAATGACGCCGCGCTGCTGTGACACATCACCGAATGGTTCTCATCATTTGGAGCCAGCAGTCGAGCTTCAGTGTCCCGTTAATCCACCCGTTAATCCACCCAGTCGGGCCTCCCGTTAATCGCTGCCACCAACAACACATTGTTGGATGAGTTGAAGTATGCTCAACACATTGCCATGTTTCATCGTAACTAACAAGACATGTTTCTCTTTGTCTCTAATCATAGGAAAGTATGACCTGTATTTATAATAATGTTTGTCAAAAACAGAAGCACGACATTTTCATCAAAGCTTCTGAAGAAAGTCTGTACTTTGTAGATCATATGTAATAACTATCATTTGTAAAATGTTTTAGACTGCAGAGATGATCAACAGCCTGAAGAACATCCTGCCTGTCCCGGGAAAAGAGATGGAACAGCAGATGTGTCTGGAAGAAGTCATTCTGCCAGAGGTAGGATTCATAGTATTTATTAAAATAAATGTTATATACACAATACACATCAATTGTGAGAGAAACTCACATTCATAATAATGAATGGTATTTGGTGTGAAATACACTGTCACTTTGTTTGTTTTTACATATACCTGTGCTTTACTGTTATCCAGTGACTGCATGCTATTTTTTTTTTTTTTAAACACGAGCATAAACCATAAACTGCATGACTCTATTCATATATTTGCTCTCGATAGCGGTGTAATAAATGAACATACAGCACATAAATAGATGCCATGACCATACTCTGTTGAATAAGTCAGGAGTATTGAACACGCGTTCTGGTGGCCCTGATGGTCGTTGTGCCCAAATGGAGCATTAGTAAAGATTTGGTGAAATTGTTACATCTTGGATTCATTTGATTTCACAACTTTGTACACATAGAACTTAAATGTGGTCACAAATGTGAATTTATATTTGCCTTTGAAGGTAACAATTCAGTGGCTGAGGCCAAGCTTTGTCTTTGGAGACACGAGGGCAAGCCTCTTGAAACAGGGAAGATGCACACAGGAAATACCTTTTTCTTTATGAGATCTAAGTAATTCCTTTGCTTTTGGGAAAGTCCATCTGATGGTAGGGGTGCTTTGTGGTGAG
The DNA here is from genome assembly GCF_029220125.1 of Pseudoliparis swirei. Classification (NCBI taxonomy): domain Eukaryota; kingdom Metazoa; phylum Chordata; class Actinopteri; order Perciformes; family Liparidae; genus Pseudoliparis; species Pseudoliparis swirei. The sequence goes on along the minus strand of NC_079402.1, from coordinate 2,184,373 downwards.
CAGGTGGCAGTAATAACTTGTCCTCTGCTTTTCTCCTGTTCCTTGCCTGACTTGGCGCTACGGAGGTGGTGTGTGTTAAATGATACATTTCATGTATTTTTATGAACACTAACAGGTTTAGTGATGAAGGAAATGCAATTTCTAATATGTATTGTTCATCAAGAAGAATTGTGTTTCGACAGCTAACTGTATGCCTATAATCAGCTCTTGCCATAATAATCCAGCACTCTCTGTAAAGTGTGACATTTTAAGAAAGTCAATCGTGAAAGTAATGTCACAATTTACTCTGTTCATTTCAAGTGGAGGATATAAGGGAGACAGCCTCTGCACCCTGGAAAGAGCTGAGACAGACCAACAGGTAATTGTTAAAAGTCTGATATATCATGTCTGAACAAATACACAGTGAAACAAAAGGATAAAGTCTCCTCCTAGATAAGAACTCTAGAACATTGTACATACTTTGCTGGTGGATTTGGAGTCCCACCCATATTATTTACACTGCAGTGAAATCCTGCTTCACCACTACGACTCGTCCATTGGTGGTTTTGAAACAACATCCATGCTCATGAACCCAGCCACAGTCCACAAGCATCAAGTGCAGATCACTAGACATCTTGAAATAGTATTTGTCGTGGGCCATTTGTTCCGATAAATCAGTCACGCATTACCCAATTCATAAACAAGGGAACACACCAAAGACTAAGTATACATCGACAACAATGACAAATGGCTTAATTTAGATGCAAACATCTAGAATAATTAAAACAAGTATATTCTTGACAAATAGAATAACTAAATACTAACACAAAATAAAAAGCTCTTACAGTATTCTGTGCTGATTTAGAATTCAAATGTATCACTTTTCTTTCTTAATTATCATTTAGCTATTGTTTCATATTGTATAGTCAAAGTGACTTAAAAACGAAATGTACTTGAAATATATGGTGTGTTTTTTGTAATGTTCATATTCTTTCCTCATGCAGAATTCTGGAAAATTAAGAAGAATTGAGCATGCTCTGTTGGCAGCCAAGTGGTGTGGACCTGGCCTTTAAAGGAGAAAGTGCCCGAGGTGACGCTTAATGGACCGAGCAGAACCGACTACAAGGCCAGAGGAAAAAACATGCGGAGAGGAAGAAGCTGAGCGATCTATCCATTTGATTTCAACTTTGAACACCAAAGTGATGACAACATGTTTTGTGAAGAATTCATGGAGAAGGGTCCCACAAGGTGGAGGGTCATTCAGCTCTGATGAGATGCTTCATGAGAGTTCATCCTCTTGTTTTACCTGTTGAGTTTGTTTTATTAAATGTATTTCATATTTACAAATATGATCCGTGAATCCTGTTTCGACTTTCTCTCATGCCTCGCTTCTTTCTCTTTCATATTCTGTTCACACCATGACAACTGTATCTGTATTGATTCAGCAAATATATGTGCTTTGATGTGGCAATTTAATGTATTGAATTAATAACCATCACATTAATTACATTATAAACCTAACTCAAGCATCACAGCACCTTACAAAAACATGTTTTCCAAATAAACTGACATTATTAAAAGGCATGTTTACATTATACATATGGTATACAAGTGTGAGTTTTCACTTTCCTTCTCTGGAGATGAGACGGTACAGTATTTGTAATATGAACAAGAATTACAGTGAAGCGGCCAAACTGTGTTCACACTTAGATTCATGCATATATATAATATATATATATATATATATATATTTTCACTTATATTCATGCATATATATATATATATATATTTGTTCACTTATATTCATGCATATATATATATATATATATATGTTCACTTATATTCATGCATATATATATATATATATATATATAAAGAGGACTTTCTACAATACATACATGACAAATACAGAGTTGTATGGCTGGTGACCTACATTTTGACCGGCTGTGTATATATTTATTCATACATTTTTACACATTTTCTACACGAACCACGTGACACACACACAACAAAAGGAGGGTAGTCCCAGACTGCCTTGACCCCTGGTTATTTAGAGGAGGAGGAAAACGTGAGGACATTTAACAGGAGACCGTCAAGGGACTCTGTGTGAGTGTGCCCTAGCAATTTGCCTCACAGGCAAGAGAACTCCTTCAGACCTCGCTTGTTTCTATATACAAAAGTGTTGTTTATCCGCATCTCCTCCACCATTACAATGCTTAACACTCCTTCATAAATAAACTAGCTACTCAGCGCCTTCATGAAGACGTCCAATAAAATGTTACACGGCGCCAAAAGAGAAAGTCTGCCTATAAGGGAAAACAAAGGGCATAATTTACCCATCGCGCGGTCCATCAACACTTTCTTTTTAGCTCAAAGCGGAAGTCCAGAGCGACTTCATAACGGCACAGCGCGAGGCGGGGAACCGTTACATGTAACTGGTCAGCATACGGCCCCGGGGCGGGAAGCGCGTGAACTCAGGACGTCGACCGAAGGTAAGTACGTGTTGTGGGATGTAAACAAGTAAAATAAAAAGAAAGAGATAAGGTGTGGCTCGTTAATAATCTGGCTAGGCTAGCCTGCTGTCACTGAAGCAGAGCGGCTGCCTTAGATAGGGAGACTCCTCCCGCGTGCCCGACGGCGGGAGCGCGCGCCAACGCCATCCACACCAGAACGTACGTAGAGAGCACAAACCTGCCTGACCTGTTGATTAACGGTGTTATCTCTTTCTATCTATAGGGTGTAATGAATAAGTTAAGACAACCCGGAACATATTCAATGAACTGCAGAATGTCGCCATTATGGCTCCATGTTGTGACTTAGCCTTCATATTGCTAAATGTATAAAGCTGCACCGCTCATTGCGACCCGCAGGACGTGTTGGAGCAAGTTACTTTTGACTTATTACGTCACTTCTTGAAAAACAACAGTAATAGCTCTGTGACCGAGCGGTTCTGGGTTCGTGTGTGAGGTGACTTTAATCACATCATGTCAACACACGGAGTCTACGGCAGCCCCGAAGGGTTAAAGCATCTCCACTACCAAACACACCGACGGTCCGTTTCAGCACTTTACTTATCACTAGGTATCAAACGAGCGATATCTTCAGATATCAATTATTAAATGCAGAGACTTCATCTTTATCTAAAAGCTATGCATTTATTATTAAAATGTCAATATTAAATATTAAAGGGAGTTTTCTCTGCATGCTTCTGCTCTCTGACTACTGCAGGCGGATACAACCATGACCACGTGTTGACGTGAGAGCCTGAAGGCCTCTTCTTGACTGGGAAGCAGTTTGACAGGATGATTTAAGTTCCACTTACTGGAATTTACCAAACAGGCGAGGAGAAAAGTATACACTATACTAAGTGGACAACAAAATAATCATGAAGAAAAGGTGCAAGAAGCATAAACAGACAAATAAGTTGTAAACAAACCTCTTTGGAGGAAGAAAAGGCTGAATCATTATGCAACAGGTGTGTTTCAAACTTTACAGACCGACTTCTTTGCTTCAGCTTTGAACTGTGTGCAATGAGAGTAGAATAGTTATTATAATAATAAGTGGATACGTTTCTGTTTTCAACGGTTGATTGTTGCGGACAGATCGACATATGTATTCATGATGTATTATTACAATGTGGGAGATGGATCTGCAGCCTGATCCTGTTTGGCTTGTAGGGATCGGCTCTCACGAACAATACCACTCCCAACTGATTCACTGTCAAACGGCTTTCTCTATCAGAATCAGAAAGTATTTATTGCCAAGTAGGTTTACACCTATGTAAAGTAGTTCTGAAACTGGGCACTTCGCAGATGATGGAAAACAGGCTTCCGGACGCGCGTGAATTAAGTTATCAACATTTAATGGCAGGAAGTGTAAACAAACATTCAAGGCTCACGATCGTGATCTTCTTCGGCTCCTCCCCCTCCTTCTGGCGTCGAGGATACCTGTGGAAGAGACCCGATTTCTCCAATCCACGGAGTTTTATACTCAATGTCCCCGGCCCGGTTAAAACGTCACTTCCGGTCAAGTCGCTAAACAAGTATTTTCACAATAAGAGTCCTGTCTTGTTATTGTCTGCATTAAAGTCACTTTCACAATAAAAGTCCCTTGTTATTGTGAGTCACTTGACGGAATTCAACCGGCCTCGTCGATCTATAATACGAACATACAGTCACTCTCATGCAACATACATTACTTCTTGCCATTTACATTTGCATAGAGTAAACATTACCCCTATGCTTCATAATACATTAATAACAATATCAATATTCTCCCTAATATTTTCTATTATAATATCTTTCTATATGTATTAATTTAAAACATAAGACCTCTGCAGATGTTATCAAAATAAACTATTACAACCTAACACGTTTCAGGAGCGATGCGTGCGATTGTGTGTGCGGTCTCTTAGTCGTCTCCTCCTGTAGTTGAATCTCTTCATCGTGGTTTTGAGTCTTTGCATCTTTCTGCTATCGTTCCATTGACTCTGACAACCGTCCACAGGGTTCATACGCTCGTGGAAAACATGGAAATGTCCTGGAGTTTTAAAACAGTTATGACCAGGCCTTCAAAAGTCATTGAAAAAAATTAAATCCCCAAAGTTTTGGAAAAGTCATTGAAATGAATTATATTAACATGCTCATTTACGCAGTTTGATTAAAAGAATACGCATTTATATCAATATTTATTCTTTTAATCAGACTCTTGTCTCTCGTTCATTTGTATCATTTATAGACTGAGATTCCACCAAATGTTGATGTCATGTTTAAAGTCCTGGAAACCCGTTGGTCAACATGTGTATGAACCCTGCGTCCCTTCCTCCTGAGGCCTCCTGACCCCTTGACCCCAGCTGGAGGCGTGTTTATGAATCCATCCGTGCATATTGCTCCAGTCAAGTTCGCGCCTCTTCAAAATCCGCTCCCCCGCGCCGCTCTCAACTTGGACTTACCAGACGGCCGTCGGCGAGGCGTCACATCCGGATTTGCTTTTGTTAATTCCACTGAGGAGAAGTCGAACACCGAATCCTTTTTTTTTTTTCCTGTCGAGAGAAAGAAAAGCGAAAGCTAAAAAGAGTGTATGATTAAATGAAAAGCGCTTAGCAGCGTAGAATCTGCCCCCCACCCATCCTCCTCCTCTCCTCCTCCCACGAGAGCCTGATCTCTCCGTCCTCCTTCCCGGCCATCATTCTGCATCGGAGGTGGAAACAGCGTTTATCTGAAGGCTCTCCCCTCATCCTCCTCCTCCTCCCCAGGTGCTCCTCGTCGCTCCACCAGCTTGTGTTTCTGCTCAGGTCTCCATCGACACTGATCAGCCGACCGTGGCGCAGGTTTGATTTACCCCCTCTCCCCCTCTTCTTTTCATTTGACAGTCTTGAGTGCAATGTTGTGCCCCCCTCACCCTCCTCACCCCCACCACCACCCAGATGTAAACCTTGCTCACTGACACGAGCCAGAGGGGGGGGGGGGGGATATTTTTCACACCGTTCAAATGTAGCCAGAGAAGTTGTCATTCTCTACTTCAAAAAAAAATACGAGTTTATGATTTATGACCATCTTTCTTTTTTCTTTTTTTAAATTCTTTGTCCCGTCCTTTCTGAAAGCTGAGAGCTGCCAGACTCTTTGATGTGGAACCTGCCACGTCAAGAAGGGACAGGAAATAGTTCCCAAACTAATTGTCTCTTTCTGCGCTCACTTGAGGGATGAGTTGTTTTACCCTTCTTCCATTATTTACCTAAAGAATAGCAACGTGTGCTCTCGCTTCTCGTGACTTATGGGGAGCGGGGGAACGGCTACGCGTGTACACGGGGATCTCTTTGTAGTATTTACAGAATCAGCTGCGAACACTTTAAATCCGTTAGCATACAGCGGTTACGAGTCGGATCGGATATTATTATTTTTTCCGCCGACGCTGCGTTTTCTTATCCTCCGGCTCTCGTTGGTCGTTTCTTTCTCTTTCTTTGCAGGATGTTTTACTTTTTTTTTTTTACGTAAACTTCTCGATACACTACCGGACGAACGTTTAGAACACCTCGATTTATCCAGTTTTTATTGAAATGTAGAGTTTAATTTCTCAATTAACACATAAACAATAGATAAAACAAAATTGGAGATGAAAAAAATGAATCATGGAGCCGTTTTGTTTAAAAAGTGTCATATAATGTTGGCCTCGTCAAAGTACAGCCACACCTCTGACGCTCTTCCTACAATGAAAGTCAAATATTCTTCAGAAAGTTCTTCCCAACACTGCTGCAGAAGTATATGTGTACATATATAAGTACATACAGTATGTGTTGCACTTGAAGGTTGTGTATTTTGTAGTATTTGTGTGTGTGTGGGCTCAGACCTTCAGTTCCAACCAATGGGAACCGTGAAGCTACAGCGTAGCATGCTATGCTAACGAAACGGTTTCCCCCTTGTTTTGTGTGGGAGAACTTGAAAGGCCCGCTCACCTGAGACCTGATCCAGCACCTGTGTGTGTGTGTGTGTGGGGGAGGGGGGGGGGAACATCACTCACGCTCTTGTGGCACATTCCTGCTGCCAGCTTCCAAAATAGTGTGTATCGCCTGAAGTGTGGGGCACAAGATGAATACCAAGAGCGTTTTCAACCACCGCATATTTCCATAATACTTTTGGCCGCGTTGAGTTTTTTTTTCCGTTTATTTTTGTACCTTTCTGGGCTGTTTGTCGCCCTTGGACATAAAATGCTGCGCACATGCAGAAAGATGGAGAAGCTCAGAGTTGACCCGACTCATTTATGTTTCATACGGTCCTAATTATGCAACATGAACCACCGTTATCCTGATAAAAGGTCGACATGCATTGATCATTACTGACCCTGATACACATCCCCCACGCCGTCGGTCCTTCACTGGTTCTCCCCCCCTCCCCCGGTCGTCACACTTTGTTCTCGTCCTCCACCACCTCCGCTCTGCAGAGCGCCGCCTGACAGGAGAGATGTTTGTTTCTTCTCACAGATTCCGGTTCGGAGTGAATCAGTCGGGCTTTTTTCTTCTCGTTCTGCCTCGGCCGATCGGAAAGCCTTTCTCCGCAGCTCGTGTCCCTTAAAGGGGAAACAGGGGGGAGGTCAAGCGGTACGAGATCAGGCCATCCGGCAGCCGGCATGTTGCTGGATGGACAGAGAGAGAGAGAGAATGACAGAGAGAGTTCCTCTCTCCTCCAGCACCTCCTTTGTGTTTTTTCTCCTCCTGCAAACACATCAGGTCGTTGTCTTCATTTAGTTCGGGTAACTAAAAAGTCGTTAGTGAGCCAAACAAATGAGTAGAGATCCACAAACAAATGAGTAGAGATACACAAACAAATTGTTACGATCTCAGACACTTAGGAAGTAGGACCCAATTGCACGACCCGGGAGACAGAGATAAAGTATTTGTAAGTACTTTATTTTTCGGTTCTGCAGTGAACAAAATGAAAGCGCTCACGTAGTGAGGGATCAAAAACTTTTCAAGAGCACAACATAACCCGACCTGATCATGGCAAAAGACCAGACGAACTGACAAGGAACACTGGGAGACAGGGGAATTTAAGCACATGGTAACAAGACACAGGTGGGACCAATCAGGGGCGGGGCTGACACTGATGAGCATAGGAGACAGGTGTGATGACAGGTGAAAACAATCAGGAAGCCTGGAATGAGAGAAAGCGAACATAAATGACATGAACCTCTCTAGCATATCTGTCGGTGCACAACAGTACCCCCTCTAGGGCCAACTCCTGATGGCCCAGGCTGATTGTAAAAGTCGTGGATAAGAGTCTTGTCTCGATAAATGAAGCAGCTATCCAGCTTCTAGCCTCAGGACCGTAACCCTTCCAGTCTACCAGGAATTGCTTGCCCTCCCTATTACGGACCTCCAGTAGCTTACGGACCTTGTAAACGCCTCACCCCTTCAAAGAACTGGGGCGTGGAGGGGCTTGAGGCGGGAACAAGTGTGCTCACACACCGGCTTGATTTTACTAACGTGAAACGTTGGGTGCACTCTCAAGGTCCTGGGAGTTGCAAGCGTACCCGGGTTGATGACTCTGGACACTGGAAACGGACCCACAAATCTCGGAGCCAGTTTCTTTGAGGCGACATGGAGTGGTAAGTCAGAGAGCCAAACCTTTGGCCTGGACTGTAGGAGGGAGCGACCCTGCGATGAACGTCCGCAACAGCCTTCATCCGAGCTGAACTGGAGAAGAGACTGGCGAGCACCAGCCCAAACTCTGCGACAACGCCTGATCATGGCATGTGCCGATGGAACCATCACCTCTTCCTCGTTGTTAGGGAAAAGTGGAGGCTGGAAACCATTGACACAATGGAATGGAGAGAGACCTGTGGCGCAGAGGAAGGGTATTGTGGGCAACCTCGACCCATGTGAGGTGGTCACTCCAGGTGGTCTGGTTCGGGAGACGAGACAACGAAGCGTAGTCTCTAGTTCTTGGTTCAGACGCTCCGACTGTCCATTTGACTGAGGGTGATATCCTGATGACAGGCTGACGGTGGCACCTATGAGTCGACAAAACTCTTTCCAGAAGGCGGAAATGAATTGTGGACCCCTGTCGGAAACAATGTCATTAGGGAATCCATGGATCCTGAATACGTGATTCATCATGACCTCTGCGGTGACTTTGGCAGAGGAAGCTTGGTCAATGGGATGAAGTGAGCCATCTTTGAAAATCGATCAACCACTGTTAGAACCGTAGTCTTGCCTCTGGATGAGGGAAATCCTGTCACAAAATCCATCGAAATGTGTGACCAAGGACGATGGGGAATCGGCAGCGGCTGGAGCAAGCCCATCTTAACTTGAGATGAGGTCTTATTACACGCACACACCGGACAAGCCGCTACATACTCGGCCACATTTTTCTTCATGGATGGCCACCAGAAACGTTGTTGAATCCTGAACATTGTTCTTGCTACTCCCGGATGGCGAAAGCACAGATGAGTGAGCCCAGTGGATGACCTTGGAGTGAAGAGCCTCAGGAACAAACAGCAGATTGTTGGGACACTCGCTAGGCGCTGGATTCATGACATTTGCCTCTTTAACGCCTGACTCCACTTGCCAGGAAAAGGCTCCGATCACCCGGTTAAGTGGAAGGATGGTCTTGGGCTCTACCGCAAGTGGTTCGGGATCGTAAAGACGAGACAAAGCATCGGGGTTTGATTCTGAGACCCGGGACGAAAAGAGAGTGTGAAGTTGAATCTACTAAAGAAAAGTGTCCACCTGGCCTGACGGGAGTTGAGACGCTTAGCCTTTCTTATATATTCTAGATTCTTGTGATCTGTCCAGACTAAAACGGTTGCTCTGCACTAGCCAGTGTCTCCATTCCTCGAGGGCAGCTTTTACAGCTAACAATTCCTTGTTTCCCACGTCATAATTCCGCTCTGCCGTTGTCAACTTCCGCGACAGGTAAGCACATGGATGCATCTTGTTGTCTTCTGCAGAACGTTGAGACAGTACTCCTCCAATTCCCTCATTGGAAGCATCCACCGACCATAAACTGGCGCTGGGGATCTGGAATGGTGAGTATGGGAGCTGATGTGAAACTATCTCTGAGAAGTTTTAAAGCAAGATCCGCCTGGGGGTCCACTTGAAGGAACCTTAGGAGAAGTCAGAACATGCAGAGGAGCAGCAACAGAACTGAAATTCTAATAAACTTCCTATAGAAGTTAGCAAATCCTAGGAACTGCTGAACCTTTTTCCTGTAGTCTGGTGCTGGCCACTGGGATACTGCACTGACTTTCGCAGGATCCATTTGGATATGATTAGGTGAGACTATGTATCCTAAGAAAGACACCTCTTCTGTGTGGAACTCGCACTTCTCTGCCTTGACATATAGCTGATTATCCAGTAGTTTCTGCAAAACTTGGCGGACATGGTTAACATGAGATTTAGCGTCTGGGGAGAAAATCAGTATGTCATCCAGATACACAAACACTGAAATATTCAAGAATTCCCGAAAACCTCATTCACAAAAGCTTGAAAACAGCCGGTGCATTGCACAGTCCAAAAGGCATTACCAAGTACTCATAGTGACCATTCTGAGTGTTGAATCCAGTCTTCCACTCATCCCTTGTTTTATTCTAACCAAGTGATATGCATTTCTTAAATCCAACTTGGTGAATATCTTGGCTTGAAGCAGTTCAAAAGCAGATGACATGAGTGGCAGAGGATAGCGGTTCTTCACCGTAATGTCATTTAGTGGACTGTAGTCTATGCAAGGTCTCAGAGACCCGTCTTTCTTTCCCACAAAGAATCCGCTCCGGCTGGAGCGATGGACGGATAATCCCTGATTTGAGTGAAGAGGAGATGTATTCATCCATTGCTGTTCTCTCAGGTCTCGAAATCGAGTAAAGTCTCCCCTTGGGAATGGGGGCTCTCGGTAAGAGATCAATGGGACAGTCAAAATCTCGGTGAGGAGGTAGCGACAAGGCTTTAGACTTGTTAAACGCTTCTTTAAATCATGGTAACAGGAAGGTACCTTGTGTAGATCAGGATAGTCAGGGTGATCTATAATGATCCTACTAGAGTCTGTTGGTGCATTAACAGGTTGCGAAAGTTTACACCTGCCCTTACAATCCTCTCCCCATTCCTTAACTTTCCTGAAGGCCAGTCTATGTGAGGATTGTGGATCTTCAGCCAAGGAAACCCCAAAATAATCGGGTGCTGAGTCGACTCAAAAATATGAAATTGCATGCTCTCGGTATGGTCCTTATTTATAGTAATCCGTATGGGCTCAGTGCAATGGGTAACTGTGAACAACAAGCGGCCGTCTAAGGCACTGGCACTAACAGGATGAGATAGCGGACAGTTTTTATTTTTAGCTGTTTGACTAGGCCCCAGTCTATAAGGCTTTCGTCAGCCCCTGAGTCTATTAACACACCCTGGTCAATGGTCTGATTGTTAATACAAATGTCTACCTGAGTAACAGGTCGAGGAGGGAAGTCTGCGGAAACTTGCTCACCAGCGCCTCCTTTTGACTGGTGAGCACGATCTTTCCCGGCATGAAGCGAGTTGATGACCCGCTGGCCGCAGAAAACAGCAACCCTCCCGTGACGGCGCTGCCTCTCCTCCAGAGAAAGCCTGGTTCTTCCAAGCTGCATGGGTTCACCGGAGTCATTCGGAAGTGTAGTCCTCAGATGGTCCGGTAACATGAGCTGGAAATCCTCCGCTGGCGGCGCGACCCTCCGAGGCGAATTCTGGAAGCTGGGAATAACATCTCGGTTGCGTCGACGCTCCCTCTCTTTCGAAGACGGTTATCGATCCGGATGGCCACAGCGATGAGGATTCCAGATCCCGGGGTGTCTCCAGTGGAGCCAGCTGGTCCTTTATCGGTTCCGAAAGTCCTGTCATGAAGGCGTCACGAAGAGCCGGAACATTCCATCCGCTGCTGCTGTACGAAACTCGATGGCATAATCAACCACCTGACGGTTGAGCTGACGTATTTGAAACAGTCTTCTGCTGGCCTCCGTAGCAGGCGATGAGTGGTCAAAAATGCGCCTCATAGTCTCTATGAAATCGGCCAATGAGTAACATAGTTCGGTGTCTCTAGACCATTCTGCAGTAGCCCAGGCTGCAGCTCTTCCCGTTAAATGAGACACAATAAACGCCACTTTACCATGCTCAGATAAAAAAGCTGCTGGGTTGTGTTGAAAATGCAGATCACACTGTACCAGAAAGGCTCTGCAATTCGAAGAGTCTCCGGAAGAGCCAGCCGTAACGGGGAGGAAACAGCCTGACCTGGGTCGTCAGCTGGAGTATTGACAGGCAAATTCTCAGCTGTGGATGACGTCACCGGAGGAGCAGTCTGTTGAGTGAAAAAATTATTCATTTGGGCAACCAGTTGTTGCATCTGTGTAGATAATTCTTCCTGAACCCCGGCCTGGCGTCCTCTCAGCTCTTGTATTTCCCGGCTGACTTTGTCCAGTTTTTCCTCGTGATGAAAAATCGTCACGCCCTGTACCGACAGAGCGGCGTGAAGCGTTCTTGGGTCGGCTGGGTCCATAATGTGGTCAGTTCGTTCTGTTACGATCTCAGACACTTAGGAAGTAGGACCCAATTGCACGACCCGGGAGACAGAGATAAAGTATTTGTAAGTACTTTATTTTTCGGTTCTGCAGTGAACAAAATGAAAGCGCCGCCGTAGTGAGGGAGCAAAGCGTTTTCAAGAGCACAACATAACCCGAGCTGATCATGGCAAAAGACCAGACGAACTGACCAGGAACACTGGGAGACAGGGAATTTAAGCACATGGTAACAAGACACAGGTGGGACCAATCAGGGCGGGCTGACACTGATGAGCATAGGAGACAGGTGTGATGACAGGTGAAAACAATCAGGAAGCCTGGAATGAGAGAAAGCGAACATAAATATATGATTATGATTTTATTATTATTATTAATAGGATGGTGTTTATTATTATTGTTATTATTATTATTATTATTACCAGTATTAATATTATTATTATGAGCACTACCATTATCATCTTTTATTATTAGGATTATGATGATTATTAATAATTATAGTACCATGGTCATCATGATGCCTGATGGAAGACAACAATTATTCTGACCAGAATTCAATTATCACAATCACCGATTTAATATCTCATCAAACACAGTTCCATTATCCCATAGAGTTACTTTATGATGTTCTGCTGAGCCCAGCGCCGCTCCCATAACGCGCATCGCTCTGCCGTGATACGCGCCGACACAGCCGCACACAGGTGAGCACACTTTCACAAGAACAACTCACTAGCACGAGAAGGCATCGCCATTGGTCAGTTGGAAAACGTTGACCGCCCCGATCGGTCGCAGTCGTCTAAAACTGGTTAGTTTAAGTTTGTTTTTAAATACCCAGGATCACCCGGCTGGAGGAGAAGCGGCAGCTCCAGGACCTCAACGATCGTCTGGCGGTGTACATTGACAGGTCAGCTTGGGTCGAGAACGACGTGCCAGTTGACCATCACGGAGAAGGGACGTGGCGAGGCCGCGAGGTGACTGGACTCAAGGCCCTCTGAGACGGGCTAGCGCGGGTGGACGAGTCACTCCAGAGGCAGGCCCAGCTGCTGAGATCGAGCTGGGGAAGATCCAGAGCGAGCACCGGCAGCTACTGCCTCAACTAGGGGCCCGGTGACCTGGCAACGATGTAGCGCTAGTGGCCCAGACTCTGGATGACGACTGAAATTTGCGGCTTCACGCCATTCAGCCGGATCAACGCTGAACGAGCGCACGCGACGAGCCGTTTTGTGCACTGAGCTTGGTTCAGTTGGTGCGCGAAGCGTTCAGTTATGAACGGTCTGGTGCGCGAAACTCTAAGCAATGCACAAATAAAACAAATGGTTTTGTGTTTGATCCCATAAGTCATTATTAAGATGTGATTATAATAAGTAACATTATCTGCATTAATACAAATACTGTTAATAATAAACAATAATAAAAATAGCCCCACCAGCCACAAATCCGTTGCTGAAAGAATAATTTAAAGTGCATTTAAAAATGTAACGCAACACACGTTGAAAATAACAAAGAGAAAATGGGTTCAACGTTACTGTATGGAGAAAACACCTGTTTATTGACGGGAATAATATGTACCCGTTAGATTGGCGAATAGCGTACCATAGGATTCATTGAAGGTGACTTGCGTATTGTGATATTGCTTCATATAGCACCTTTTAAAAACAGGGTTTAAAGTGCTCTGAGAAGCAAAACATGACGTCAATCAGTTCGGTTTCAGAAGGAAACATATAGACCAACACAGGCAATGAACAGAGAAGAAAATACAAATAAGAAGGACAGACAAACTAAATTAGAGATGAGAACTGCATAAGATTGTCGCATAAAAACATTCTATAAAATGGGTTTAGGCGTTTTATTGAAGTTACAGATTCGATATTGTCCTCTAGTAGTGAACGTTACCTTCCTCAGATAGTGGTCTCCTATTCAGGCTGTGAAACAAACTGGACCGCTGAGCGCTTTGGGTATTTTATGAGGAAAACATGCCACCTCAATAATATTAAGGAATACTTGTGGCCCATAGTTTTGACATTCCATTTAGCTGGCTTTTAATGTACAAGTTTTATCGTCGACTACAGCAGGAACAGTGTGTGAACAGTGTTTATTGTTTATTCCCATGTTGACAGCTGCAACATATGCACAGCTGTTGATGTGCGAGCTTTCCTCTGGACTCCCAGAAACACAGAGCCATGAGTTAATGTTATAACGTGTTGTGTTGAGAAGCTTTTATATTGTGGCTGTGTTTCAGCTACAGCGTGGTCCCAGCAGCATCACACAAGGGCTGTCGGCTGGCAGTCAGGTCAAGCCCTCGGACAGGTGGCAGGGGCGGCTGCTTGAGTCCCCTGGCCAGATGGTGTGACCCATTAGTCGGTTAGGCGGCCATTCGAGATCCAGTTGAAGTGACCCATTAGTCCACTTGGCACTGACCCATTAGTCAGTTGGCGTGGCCCATTAGTCATGGCATGACCCATTAGTCCACTTGGCGCGGCCCATTGGTCGGATGGCGTGGCCCGATGGTCAGTTGGTGACCCATTGAATCCCGGTTGGCGTGGCCCCATTGGTCCACACTTAGGCGTGACCATTAGTCAGTTAGGCGTGACCCATTAGTCCACTTGGCATTAGTCCGCATAGTGCGTGGCCCGATAGTCATGGCGCGACCATTAGTCCGGTTAAGTGGCCCATTAGTCCACTTGACATTAATTCCATAACATTAATCCCTTAGCATGACGGTGTTGGTTAGGCCATTAGTTCAGTTAATGACCCATTAATTCAGTTAGCGTGTACAGTAATCCCTTGAAACAACCCGTGGTCACTTGGCATGTACATTAGTCCATAGCATGGCCGATGGTCCGGTTAGGCGTGGCCATTAGTCAGTTAGCGTCGGCCCATTGGTCTTAGCATAGCCCATTAGTCCTTGTGACCCATTGGTCAGTTGGCGACCCGACTGGTCCAGTTAGCGTGGCCATTAGTCCGCCAGCATGACCCATTGATCGGGATTAGGCGTGGCCCGATGGTCCAGTTAGGCGTGACCCATTGGTCAGTTGATCTTGATTTCTGAGTGATGTGGGCCGGCGATGACTGGATTAACTCTCCGGCGTTACCGCTGCGCTGGGAGGACAGAGTGGTGACTTTGCATGGAGCCAAAGTGGCATTGAATTAATTAATGGCTGGTGTCAAAAAGATAACATATTTGGGTGATCTAGAATGGTCCAACTGTTTTGGTTTTCAAAAGGATTATTTATAAAACATTCTTTTGAGGGTTATAAATGTGGTTGACTTATGTGGATATATATATGTATATGTAGATGTATAGATATATATATGTATATATTTTTTTATTTTCTGATTTATTTGATATTAATTTCTGATTACTTATTATAATAATTGGATAGGTTTTGTGTGTATGTAGATATATATGATTAATATAATAATGTGTGTGTATATATTTATATAATTGTTTTATTTCTTTATTTTTCTATTAATTTTCTGATTTGTTTGATTATAATAAATTTAGGATGGGTTTTATTGTATGTGTGTGTGTTTATATATATATATATATATATATATATATATATATTGTTCTTGCAATTGACAAATACATAACAACATGGCATGTTTGATGGTTAAACAATGATAAAATCGTTGGATGAATAAAGATCAATGACGCCGCGCTGCTGTGACACATCACCGAATGGTTCTCATCATTTGGAGCCAGCAGTCGAGCTTCAGTGTGTCCCGTTAATCCACCCCGTTAATCCACCCAGTCGGGCCTCCCGTTAACCGGCTGCCACCAACAACACATTGTTGGATGAGTTAGTTATGCTCAACACATTGCCATGTTTCATCGTAACTAACAAGACATGTTTCTCTTTGTCTCTAATCGTTAGGAAAGTATGACCTGTATTTATAATAATGTTTGTCAAAAAACAGAAGCACGACATTTTCATCAAAGCTTCTGAAGAAAGTCTGTACTTTGTAGATCATATGTAATAACTATCATTTGTAAAATGTTTTAGACTGCAGAGATGATCAACAGCCTGAAGAACATCCTGCCTGTCCCGGGAAAAGAGATGGAACAGCAGATGTGTCTGGAAGAAGTCATTCTGCCAGAGGTAGGATTCATAGTATTTATTAAAATAAATGTTATATACACAATACACATCAATTGTGAGAGAAAAAACCCTCACATTCATAATAATGAATGGTATTTGGTGTGAAATACACTGTCACTTTGTTTGTTTTTACATATACCTGTGCTTTACTGTTATCCAGTGACTGCATGCTATTTTTTTTTTTTTAAACACGAGCATAAACCATAAACTGCATGACTCTATTCATATATTTGCTCTCGATAACGGTGTAATAAATGAACATACAGCACATAAATAGATTTCATGAACATACTTTGTTGAATAAGTCAGGAGTATTCATTTGAACAAGCTTTCTGGTGGCCCTGATGATCGTTGTGCCCAAATGGCGCATTAGTAAAGGTTTGGTGAAATTGTTACATCTTGGATTAATTTGATTTCACAACTTTGTACACAGAACTTAAATGTGGTCACAAATGTGAATTTATGTTGCTTTGAAGGTAACAATTCAGTGGCTGAGGCCAACGCTTTGTCTTTGGAGACACGAGGCAGAAAGCCTCTTGAAACAGGAAGATGCACACAGGAAATACCTTTTTCTTTATGAGATCTAAGTAATTCCTTTGCTTTTGGGAAAGTCCATCTGATGGTAGGGGTGCTTTGTGGTGAGCAGGTGGCAGTAATAACTTGTCCTCTGCTTTTCTCCTGTTCCTTGCCTGACTTGGCGCTACGGAGGTGGTGTGTGTTAAATGTACATTTCATGTATTTTTATGAACACTAACAGGTTTAGTGATGAAGGGAAATGCAATTTCTAATATGTATTTGAAGAATTGTGTTTCTACAGCTAACTGTATGCCTATAATCAGCTTGCCATAATAATCCAGCACTCTCTGTAAAGTGTGACATTTTAAGAAAAGTCAATCGTGAAAGTAATGTCACAATTTACTCTGTTCATTTCAAGTGGAAGAGAAAAGGAAAACGACAGCCCTGCACCTCAAGAGCCGACAGACCAACAGGTAATTGTTAAAAGTCTGATATATCATGTCTGAACAAGTACACAGTGAAACAAAAGGATAAAGTCTCCTCCTTTATATAAGAACTCTAGGAACATTGTACATACTTTGCTGGTGGATTGAGTCCCACCATATTATTTACACTGCAGTGAAATCCTGCTTCTACCATCGATCCATCCATTGGTGGTTTTGAAACAACATCCATGCTCAAGGAACTCCAGCCACAGTACACAAGCATTAAGTGCAGATCACTATAGACATTTTGAAATAGTATTTGTAGTGGCCATTTGTTCGATAAATCAGTAGCATTACCCAATTCATAAACAAAGGAACAAACCAAAGACTAAGTATACATAGACAACAACGACAAATATATTCTGAATAGGCAAACATCTAGAATAATTAAACAAGAATACTTACAAATAGAATAACTAAATACTAACACAAAATAAATAGCTCCTACAGTATTACTGTGCTGCTGTAGAATTCAAATGTATCACTTTTCTTTCTTAATTACATTTAGCCATCGTTTCATATTGTATAGTCAAAGTGACTTAAAAATGAAATGTACTTGAAATAAATGGTGTGTTTTTGTAATGTTCATATTCTTCTCATGCAGAATTCTGGAAAATTAAGAAGAATTGAACATGCTCTGTTGGCAGCCAAGTGGTGGCGGACCTGGCCTTTAAAGGAGAAAGTGCCCGAGGTGACGCTTAATGGACCGAGCAGAACAGCAAAGGCCAGAGGAAAAAACATGCGGAGAAGAAGAAGCTGAAAGACTATTTGATTTCAACTTTGAATATCAAAGTGATTATAATAGGTTTTCTGAGAATTCATGGAGAAGGGCTACAAGGTGGAGGGTCATTCAGCTCTGATGAGATGCTCATGAGAGTTCATCCTCTTGTTTTACCTGTTGAGTTTTGTTTTATTAAATGTATTTCATATTTACAAATATGATCCGTGAATCCTGTTTCCTGACTTTCTGCCTCGCTCTTTCTTTTCATATTCTGTTCACACCATGACAACTGTAGCTTTTATTGATTCAGCAAATATATGTGCTTTGATGTGTAATTTAATGTATATGAATTAATAACCATCACATTAATTGCATTTATAAACCTAACTCAAGCATCACAGCACCTACAAAACATGTTTTCCAAATAAACTGACATTATTAAAAAAGGCGGTTACATTATACATATGGTATACAAGTGTGAGTTTTCACTTTTCCTTCTCTGGAGATGACGGTACAGTATTTGTAATATGAACAAGAATTACAGTGAAGCGGCCAAACTGTGTTCACACTTAGATTCATGCATATATATAATATATATATATATATATATATATTTTCACTTATATTCATGCATATATATATATATATATTTGTTCACTTATATTCATGCATATATATATATATATATGTTCACTTATATTCATGCATATATATATATATATATATATAAAGAGGACTTTCTACAATACATACATGACAAATACAGAGTTGTATGGCTGGTGACCTACATTTTGACCGGCTGTGTATATATTTATTCATACATTTTTACACATTTTCTACACGAACCACGTGACACACACACAACAAAAGGAGGGTAGTCCCAGACTGCCTTGACCCCGGTTATTTAGAGGAGGGAGGAAAACGTGAGGACATTTAACAGGAGACCGTAGGGACTCTGTGTGAGTGTGCCCTGTAATTTGCCTCACAGGCAAGACCTCCCTTCAGACCTCGCTTGTTTCTATATACAAAGTGTTGTTTATCCGCATCTCCTCCACCATTACAATGCTTAACACTCCTTCATAAATAAACTAGCTACTCAGCGCTCATGAGAAGACGTCCAATAAAATGTTACACGGCGCCAAAAGAGAAAGTCTGCCTATAAGGGAAAACAAAGGGCATAATTTACCCATCGCGCGGTCTAACAACACCTTTTTAGCTCAAAGCGGAAGTCCAGAGCGACTTCATAACGGCACAGCGCGAGGAGGCGGGGAACCGTTACATGTAACTGGTCAGCATACGGCCCCGGGCGGGAAGCGCGTGAACTCAGGACGTCGACCGAAGGTAAGTACGTGTTGTGGGATGTAAACAAGTAAAAATAAAAGAAAGAGAGTTTAACGGCTAGGCCCGCTGTCACTGAAGCAGAGCGGCTGCCTTAGATAGGGAGACTCCTCCCGCGTGCCCGACGGCGGAGCGCGCGCCAAACATCCACACCAGAACGTGACGTGAGAGACAAACCTGCCCGACCTGTTGATTAACGGTGTTATCTCTTCTATCTATAGGGTGTAATGAATAAGGAAGACAACCCGGAACATATTCAATGAAACCGAATGTCGCCATTATGGCTCCATGTTGTGACTTAGCCTTCATATTGCTAAAATGTATAAAGCTGCACCCGCTCATTGCGACCCCGCAGTGACGTGTTGGGCAAGTTACTTTTGACTTATTACGTCACTTGAAAAACAACAGTAATAGCTCTGTGACCGAGCGGTCTGGGTTCGTGTGTGAGGTGACTTAACTACATCATGTCAACACACGGAGTCTACGGCAGCCCGAAGGGACAAAGCATCTCCACTACCAAACACACCGGACGGTCCGTTTCAGCACTTTACTTATCACTAGGTATCAAACGAGCGATATCTTCAGATATCAATTATTAAATGCAGAGACTTCATCTTTATCTAAAAGCTATGCATTTATTATTAAAATGTCAATATTAAATATTAAAGGGAGTTTTCTCTGCATGCTTCTGCTCTGACTACTGCAGGCGGATACAACCATGACCACGTGTTGACGTAGAGCCTGAAGGCCTCTTCTTGACTGGGAAGCAGTTTGACAGGATGATTTAAGTTCCACTTACTGGAATTTACCAAACAGGCGAGGAGAAAAGTATACACTATACCGAAGTGGACAACAAAATAATCATGAAGAAAAAGGTGCAAGAAGCATAAACAGACAAATAAGTTGTAAACAAACCTCTTTGGAGGAAGAAAAGGCTGAATCATTATGCAACAGGTGTGTTCAAACTTTACAGACCGACTTCTTGCTTCAGCTTTGAACTGTGTGCAATGAGAGAATAGTTATTATAATAATAAGTGGATACGTTTCTGTTTTCAACGGTTGGGTTGTTGCGGACAGATACCCAAACACGAGGGTCGCCGGGTTTTTCCCGGTTTTATTTTTGGGTGATTGGGGGTTTGGGAGGTGGTAAGTCTAGGAGGTGTTACTTGCCCGGGAGTGTACACGTGCAGGAGAGGGAAGCAAGTTCCCGGTGTGGGGTTTCTGCCGGGCCCCCGGTTTTTTTTTTGGCCCCTTTAAATTTTAAAAACAAAACAAAAGATTTGGCACACTGGTTAACACCTCCAGGTCGCACGTGAC
This sequence comes from Pseudoliparis swirei, assembly GCF_029220125.1. Taxonomy (NCBI): domain Eukaryota; kingdom Metazoa; phylum Chordata; class Actinopteri; order Perciformes; family Liparidae; genus Pseudoliparis; species Pseudoliparis swirei. The sequence continues at coordinate 2,163,890 of NC_079402.1, read as the reverse complement.
GTCATTCACCCAAAACAGCGGAGTCAGGCTGGCAGCAGGCGACGAAGCGCTGTCTGAGAGTGTTTCTATGTTCACACATTTCGCTGGGCTAATTACCTCAACAGCATCATCCAGGGTACCCGAGGACATATCCCACCGGTGGAAACCGAGAACCTGATGACCACGACCGATGGGATCCACTGGTCTCCGGAGACAGGGAGAGTCATCTGGGCCTTTTGGAGGAAGCCCCGGTTTTAGGCCTTTTAGTTTATAGGCCTTTAGTTCAGTTGACCTTATTAATGAGAGCGTTAGAGAACAGCTTATTCCTTTTAAATAAAACACTGCTCTATAAACACAGATTGTTACGTCTCAGCATTAGAAGTAGATAATTAAGGATAATAAGTATTTGTAAGTACTTTATTTTTCGGTTCTGCAGTGGACAAAATGCAAGCGCTCACGTAGTGGGGGGTCAATCACTGTTCAAGAGCACAACATAACCCGGCCTGATCATGGCGAAAGACCAGAGACTGACAAGGAACACTGGGAGACAGGGAATTTAAGCACATGGTAACAAGACACAGGTGGGACCAATCAGGGCGGGCTGACACTGATGAGCATAGGAGACAGGTGTGATGACAGGTGAAAACAATCAGGAAGCCTGGAATGAGAGAAAGCGAACATAAATGACATGAACCCTCTAGCATATCTGTCGGTGCACAACAGTACCCCCTCAGGGCCAACTCCTGATGGCCCAGGCTGATTGTAAAAGTCGTGGATAAGAGTCTTGTCTCGATAAATGAAGCACTATCCAGCTTCTAGCCTCAGGACCGTAACCCTTCCAGTCTACCAGGAATTGCTTGCCCTCCCTATTACGGACCTCCAGTAGCTTACGGACCGTAAGCGCCACCCCTTCAAAGAACTGGGGCGGTGGAGGGGCTTGAGGCGGAACAATGTGCTCTCAACACCGCTTGATTTACTAACGTGAAAGCGTGGGCACTCTCAAGGTCCTGGGGAGTTGCAAGCGCATCACGGGTTGATGACTCTGGACACTGGAACGGACCCACAAATCTCGGCCAGTTTCTTTGAGGCGACATGGGTGGTAAGTCTTGGTAGAGAGCCAAACCTTTTGGCCTGGACTGTAGGAGGGGCGACCCTGCGATGAGCGCCGCAACAGCCTTCATCCGAGCTGAACTGGAGAAGAGACTGCAGCACCAGCCCAAACTCTGCGACAACGCTGATCATGGCATGTGCCGATGGAACCATCACCTCTTCCTCGTTGTTAGGGAAAAGTGGAGGCTGGAAACCATTGACACAATGGAATGGAAGAGAGACCTGTGGCGGTGGAAGGGTATTGTGGGCAACCTCGACCCATGTGAGTGGTCACTCCAGGTGGTCTGGTTCGGAGGCGAGACAACGTTAGTCTCTAGTTCTTGGTTCAGCGCCCGACTGTCCATTTGACTGAGGTGATATCCTGATGACAGGCTGCGGTGGCACCTATGAGTCGACAAAACTCTTTCCAGAAGGCGGAATATGTGGACCCTGTGGAAACAATGTCATTAGGAATCCATGGATCCTGAATACGTGATTCATCATGACCTCTGCGGTGACTTTGGCAGAGGAAGCTTGGTCAATGGGATGAAGTGAGCCATTTTGAAAATCGATCAACCACTGTTAGAACCGTAGTCTTGCCTCTGGATGAGGAAATCCTGTCACAAAATCCATCGAAATGTGTGACCAAGCGATGGGGAATCGGCAGCGGCTGGAGCAAGCCCATCTTAACTTGAGATGAGGTCTTATTACACGCACACACGGACAAGCCGCTACATACTGACATTTTCTTCATGGATGGCCACCAGAAACGTTGTTGAATCCTGAACATTGTTCTTGCTACTCCCGGATGGCACGAAAGCACAGATGAGTGAGCCCAGTGGATGACCTTGGGTGAAGAGCCTCAGGAACAAACACAGATTGGGCCTGTTGGGGGGAAACTTTTCCTCTTTAAGTTGATACTTGCCAAAAAGGGTCCTCCCCCTTAAATAAGGTGGTTTGGGTCTCCGAAGGGGTTGGGACAAAAAGGGGAAACAAACAAACGCCCTCCAGGACCCCGGGAAGGGGCTAGGGGCCCGGGTCTCCCAAACCCCTCTACAACGGAGCTCAAGGGGGGCCTGGGAGTTCCAAGGAGGGGGCCCGGTGTGATCGACGGGGAAGACCAAACCCGAGCCGTCTAAGGCCCCTTGAGTAACGTGAGCCTAATGGGCCGGACTTGGAGGACGACCTGGAGGAAGGGCCCACCCCCTACCGGACAACAAAAAGGGGCCCGTGCGAGCCCCCCCAAAAACTTCTTGGGCCAAGCGTTCATTGGAGGTCCGGTGGGCCAAACTTTTCCCGTAAAAATGGGTTTGGCCCTTCCCAAGGGAATTAAAGATGTGAAATAGAAATTATTTTTTAAAATCACCCTTTTAATTAACAAATAAATGCCCCCGGCCCAACCACCGTGTTCAAAAGTTTTTTAAAGGCTTATGTACTTTAAAGTTAAAAACCGAAAAAAGGGCGGGGACAAATGGAAAAACCCTTTTAGCGGAATTGTACCCTTGTTGGGAAAAACCAATTTCATTGGGGGACATGATTTGATATTTTTATATGCACCTTTTAAACGGGTTTAAAAGGGGTCAAGAAAAGGGAAACCATGTAAATCCATCATTTAAAAAGAGCTTGCCCTGAAAAGGAAATCCGGAAAAATAAAAAATTTGGAAAAACCAGCAATAAAAGGGTGACCAAAGCCCTCTTAAGGATGAGGCCCTAAAGAAACCAAAAAGGGTTTAAATTTTTTAACAATTCTTCGGGTTTTGGCCCAAAAAAGCTTGGGTTGATCCTTCAGGTTCGGGGTTCCCGGTTGGCACAGCAAAAAAACCCAGGTTTGACCTTTTGGGTATGGGGAAAAACAAACCCCAATATTTTGGGGGAAATTTGTGGCCCCTGGTTTGACATTCCTTTTAAAGCGGGGTTTATCGCATTGCAGGAAAGTGTCTTAATAAAAGGGGGTTTTTGTTTTACCCAATTTGGGGACGAAAAGACAAAGCTGGGTTTTGACTCCCCGGCCCCGAAAAAGAGTTGAGTTAATTTAAAAAGGAAAGTTTGAGAGCTTATATTGGCACGCAGCTTTTCAATTCAGCGTGATTCCCAGCTAACAAGGGTTGTTCGGCCCCCAGCCAGGTGCCCTTCCAGGGGCACGTTTTAAACCCCCCGGGCCAACGTCCCTTTAATTCCGTTGCGTGGCCATTGCCCACTTGGCGGGCCCTTTGGTCCACTTGGCTTCCCAACCCCTTGGCATACCCCCCAAATTCCCTCCCATTGGCCATCTGGCCCATTAGCCGTTGGGGTGGAATTAGTATTGGGCGTGGAATTACCCAATTGGGAAACCCCATAGTCCCCTTGGGGGCCCATTGGCCTTGGGGCCCCAAGCCAGGGCGGGCCCAAAGAATTTGTTTCCTTAATAAACTTCCATGAATTGGAAAAATTAGGCGTAAACCCTTTCCAGTTGGGTGGCCCAGGGGAACGGGCATCCCCCTTTGGTCCATTTGGGGGGATTAGTCAGTTGCCTAAAAAACCTTTGGTTTGGACCCCAACCCGGCCTTCCCCCTTGCGGGTTTAAACCTTTTCCGAAAACTGGCGGGAGGACAGAGTGGTGACTTTGCATGGGAGCCAAAGTAGCACATTAATTAATTAATGTATTTAATTGTCAAAAAGAAGATAACATATTAAAAATAGATCTAAGAATGGTCAACTAATTTTTGGTTTTCAAAAGGATTATTTATAAAACATTCTTTGAGGGTTATAAGTGTGATTGAAACTTATGTGTGTGGATATATATGTATGTATATGTAGATGTATATATGTAGATATATGTATATGTATATATATATTTTTTATTTTCTGATTTATTTGATATTAATTTTCTGATTTACTTTATTATAATAATTTAGGATAGGTTTTGTGTGTATATATGTAGATATATATATATGTAGATAATATATATGTGTGTGTGTATATATTTATATAATTGTTTATTTTCTTTATTTTCTATTAATTTTCTGATTTATTTGATTATAATAATTTAGGATAGGTTTTGTGTGTATGTGTGTGTTTATATATATATATATATATATATATATATAATAATATTGTCTTGCAATGATTGACTGAATAAAATACATAACAACAACAACAATATTTGATGATTCCAACAATGATAAATCACAATTTGGATGAATAAAAGATCCCAATGACGCCGCGCTGCTGTGACACATCACCGAATGGTTCTCATCATTTGGAGCCAGCAGTCGAGCTTCAGTGTGTCCCGTTAATCCACCCCGTTAATCCACCCAGTCGGGCCTCCCGTTAACCGGCTGCCACCAACAACACATTGTTGGATGAGTTGAAGCTATGCTCAACACATTGCCATGTTTCATCGTAACTAACAAGACATGTTTCTCTTTGTCTCTAATCGTTAGGAAAGTATGACCTGTATTTATAATAATGTTTGTCAAAAAACAGAAGCACGACATTTTCATCAAAGCTTCTGAAGAAAGTCTGTACTTTGTAGATCATATGTAATAACTATCATTTGTAAAATGTTTTAGACTGCAGAGATGATCAACAGCCTGAAGAACATCCTGCCTGTCCCGGGAAAAGAGATGGAACAGCAGATGTGTCTGGAAGAAGTCATTCTGCCAGAGGTAGGATTCATAGTATTTATTAAAATAAATGTTATATACACAATACACATCAATTGTGAGAGAAAAAACCCTCACATTCATAATAATGAATGGTATTTGGTGTGAAATACACTGTCACTTTGTTTGTTTTTACATATACCTGTGCTTTACTGTTATCCAGTGACTGCATGCTATTTTTTTCAAAAAAAACACGAGCATAAACCATAAACTGCATGACTCTATTCATATATTTGCTCTCGATAACGGTGTAATAAATGAACATACAGCACATAAATAGATGCCATGACCATACTCTGTTGAATAAGTCAGGAGTATTGAACACGCGTTCTGGTGGCCCTGATGGTCGTTGTGCCCAAATGGAGCATTAGTAAAGATTTGGTGAAATTGTTACATCTTGGATTCATTTGATTTCACAACTTTGTACACATAGAACTTAAATGTGGTCACAAAATGTGAATTTATGTTGCTTTGAAGGTAACAATTCAGTGGCTGAGGCCAACGCTTTGTCTTTGGAGACACGAGGCAGAAAGCCTCTTGAAACAGGAAGATGCACACAGGAAATACCTTTTTCTTTATGAGATCTAAGTAATTCCTTTGCTTTTGGGAAAGTCCATCTGATGGTAGGGGTGCTTTGTGGTGAGCAGGTGGCAGTAATAACTTGTCCTCTGCTTTTCTCCTGTTCCTTGCCTGACTTGGCGCTACGGAGGTGGTGTGTGTTAAATGTACATTTCATGTATTTTTATGAACACTAACAGGTTTAGTGATGAAGGGAAATGCAATTTCTAATATGTATTTGTTCATCAAGATCAATAATAAATAAATGAAGAATTGTGTTTCGACAGCTAACTGTATGCCTATAATCAGCTTGCCATAATAATCCAGCACTCTCTGTAAAGTGTGACATTTTAAGAAAAGTCAATCGTGAAAGTAATGTCACAATTTACTCTGTTCATTTCAAGTGGAGGATATAAGGGAGACAGCCCTGCACCTCAAGAGCCGACAGACCAACAGGTAATTGTTAAAAGTCTGATATATCATGTCTGAACAAATACACAGTGAAACAAAAGGATAAAGTCTCCCTCCTCTAGATAAGAACTCTAGGAACATTGTACATACTTTGCTGGTGGATTGGAGTCCCACCATATTATTTACACTGCAGTGAAATCCTGCTTCTACCACCGACTCGTCCATTGGTGGTTTTGAAACAACATCCATGCTCAAGGAACTCCAGCCACAGTCCACAAGCATCAAGTGCAGATCACTAGACATCTTGAAATAGTATTTGTCGTGGCCATTTGTTCGATAAATCAGTCGCATTACCCAATTCATAAACAAGGGAACAAACCAAAGACTAAGTATACATAGACAACAATGACAAATGGCTTAATTTAGCAAACATCTAGAATAATTAAACAAGTATACTTACAAATAGAATAACTAAATACTAACACAAAATAAAAAGCTCCTACAGTATTTCTGTGCTGATTTAGAATTCAAATGTATCACTTTTCTTTCTTAATTACATTTAGCTATTGTTTCATATTGTATAGTCAAAGTGACTTAAAAACGAAATGTACTTGAAATAAATGGTGTGTTTTTTTGTAATGTTCATATTCTTCTCATGCAGAATTCTGGAAAATTAAGAAGAATTGAGCATGCTCTGTTGGCAGCCAAGTGGTGGCGGACCTGGCCTTTAAAGGAGAAAGTGCCCGAGGTGACGCTAATGGACCGAGCAGAACCGCTAAAGGCCAGAGGAAAAAACATGCGGAGAGGAAGAAGCTGAACGACTATTTGATTTCAACTTTGAACACCAAAGTGATGACAACATGTTTTGTGAAGAATTCATGGAGAAGGGCTCCAAGGTGGAGGGGTCATTCAGCTCTGATGAGATGCTTCATGAGAGTTCATCCTCTTGTTTTACCTGTTGAGTTTTGTTTTATTAAATGTATTTCATATTTACAAATATGATCCGTGAATCCTGTTTCCTGACTTTCTCTGCGTCTCGTTCTTTTCATATTCTGTTCACACCATGACAACTGTATCTTTATTGATTCAGCAAATATATGTGCTTTGATGTGTAATTTAATGTATTGAATTAATAACCATCACATTAATTGCATTTATAAACCTAACTCAAGCATCACAGCACCTTACAAAAACATGTTTTCCAAATAAACTGACATTATTAAAAAAGGCGGTTACATTATACATATGGTATACAAGTGTGAGTTTTCACTTTTCCTTCTCTGGAGATGACGGTACAGTATTTGTAATATGAACAAGAATTACAGTGAAGCGGCCAAACTGTGTTCACACTTAGATTCATGCATATATATTATATATATATATATATATATATTTTCACTTATATTCATGCATATATATATATATATATATTTGTTCACTTATATTCATGCATATATATATATATATATATATGTTCACTTATATTCATGCATATATATAAAGAGGACTTTCTACAATACATACATGACAAATACAGAGTTGTATGGCTGGTGACCTACATTTTGACCGGCTGTGTATATATTTATTCATACATTTTTACACATTTTCTACACGAACCACGTGACACACACACAACAAAAGGAGGGTAGTCCCAGACTGCCTTGACCCCGGTTATTTAGAGGAGGGAGGAAAACGTGAGGACATTTAACAGGAGACCGTAGGGACTCTGTGTGAGTGTGCCCTGTAATTTGCCTCACAGGCAAGACCTCCCTTCAGACCTCGCTTGTTTCTATATACAAAGTGTTGTTTATCCGCATCTCCTCCACCATTACAATGCTTAACACTCCTTCATAAATAAACTAGCTACTCAGCGCTCTCATGAGAAGACGTCCAATAAAATGTTACACGGCGCCAAAAGAGAAAGTCTGCCTATAAGGGAAAACAAAGGGCATAATTTACCCATCGCGCGGTCTAACAACACCTTTTTAGCTCAAAGCGGAAGTCCAGAGCGACTTCATAACGGCACAGCGCGAGGAGGCGGGGAACCGTTACATGTAACTGGTCAGCATACGGCCCCGGGGCGGGAAGCGCGTGAACTCAGGACGTCGACCGAAGGTAAGTACGTGTTGTGGGATGTAAACAAGTAAAAAATAAAAGAAAGAGAGTTTAAGGTGTGGCTCGTTAGCTAACGGCTAGGCCCGCTGTCACTGAAGCAGAGCGGCTGCCTTAGATAGGGAGACTCCTCCCGCGTGCCCGACGGCGGGAGCGCGCGCCAAACATCCACACCAGAACGTGACGTGAGAGACACAAACCTGCCCGACCTGTTGATTAACGGTGTTATCTCTTCTATCTATAGGGTGTAATGAATAAGGAAGACAACCCGGAACATATTCAATGAAACCGAATGTCGCCATTATGGCTCCATGTTGTGACTTAGCCTTCATATTGCTAAAATGTATAAAGCTGCACCCGCTCATTGCGACCCCGCAGTGACGTGTTGGGCAAGTTACTTTTGACTTATTACGTCACTTCTTGAAAAAAACAACAGTAATAGCTCTGTGACCGAGCGGTCTGGGTTCGTGTGTGAGGTGACTTAACTACATCATGTCAACACACGGAGTCTACGGCAGCCCCGAAGGGACAAAGCATCTCCACTACCAAACACACCGGACGGTCCGTTTCAGCACTTTACTTATCACTAGGTATCAAACGAGCGATATCTTCAGATATCAATTATTAAATGCAGAGACTTCATCTTTATCTAAAAGCTATGCATTTATTATTAAAATGTCAATATTAAATATTAAAGGGAGTTTTCTCTGCATGCTTCTGCTCTCTGACTACTGCAGGCGGATACAACCATGACCACGTGTTGACGTAGAGCCTGAAGGCCTCTTCTTGACTGGGAAGCAGTTTGACAGGATGATTTAAGTTCCACTTACTGGAATTTACCAAACAGGCGAGGAGAAAAGTATACACTATACCGAAGTGGACAACAAAATAATCATGAAGAAAAAGGTGCAAGAAGCATAAACAGACAAATAAGTTGTAAACAAACCTCTTTGGAGGAAGAAAAGGCTGAATCATTATGCAACAGGTGTGTTCAAACTTTACAGACCGACTTCTTGCTTCAGCTTTGAACTGTGTGCAATGAGAGTAGAATAGTTATTATAATAATAAGTGGATACGTTTCTGTTTTCAACGGTTGGGTTGTTGCGGACAGATTCACAATGTTTGTTTACTTCTTACTTGGTCTCAAAGTACATGTTTGTGTATATTTATATATATATATGTGTGGATATATCTATTATTTTATATATATGTGTATATATATATTTGTGTATATATATATGTGTGTATATATATTATATATATTAGATCTCTATATATGTGTGTATATTTATATATATACACACACATATATATATATATGCGTGTATATTTTTATATATATAATGGTCATATCCAATCAAAGAAACCACCTCATCCTTTACTTATTGGATCTGCATGTTTCCAAAAGTGTATATAAGTACAAATGAACCTTTTGATAACAGTGGCGTCTTCCGTCCACTAGGTGGTGCTGGGGTTTCTCTCAGTGGGATTGGAGGACGATGGAGTCTAGCCTAGTAGACACACTTCAGTTTGTCTGGTGCATGATGCAACACGTATGAAGGTGTTCATCAAAATGTTGTTGTTGTGATACTTTAGTACCAGATTCTCACATTATGACTCCTCCTCTATTGCTTGTTGCTAAGTTACCAGAGAACGGAAAGAAGGAGAACCAACGAGATGCCGTCTGCCACCGTGATGACCGATCTGTTTGTTTGTTTTTTTACCCGACCCAGAGCCGCCCTGTGAGCACATGTGTGATGACCCGCCTCTCCCTGGAAACCCCATGGAGGACCTCACGGCGCCCAGCGGCGAGCGGCCTCCGTGTCGCACGCCGCCGCCGTCCGCCACGCCGGAGGCCCAGCTGACATCTCCGGGGTCGGACGCGTACGCCAAACAGTGGTACGACGCATTCATCGTGAATCCTGTTTCTAATTTATGAGAAACACTTCCGATATCACCCAAGACCCATTTAGGCCCGTCACGCTAATTACGTTATCGTATTATCGTACGATATATGGACATAACCGTAATCATTTCTGCGTTATATAATTATACGATATATGGACACAACCGTAATCATTTTTACGTTGTCTTATCGTGCGATATATGGACATAACCGTAAGAATTTTTATGTAATCGTCTTATCGTACGATATATATGGACATCACTTTAATCATTTCTACGTTGCCTTCTTATCGTACAATATATGGACATGACCGTAATAATTTTACGTTATCCAATTGTACGATATATGCACATAACCTCGATAATTTTTACGTAACCATCTTATAGTACGATATATATGGACATAACTATAATAGTTTTAACGTTATCTTATGGTACGATATATGGACACAACCTCAATAATTTTTACGTTATCTTATCGTACGATATATATGGACATAACTATAATAGTTTTCACGTTATCTTATGGTACGACATATGGATAAAACGCAATAATTTTTACGTTGTCTTCTTATGGTACGATATATATGGACATAACCATAATAACTTTTATCGTTATCTTCATTCTGAACGTCACGATCGTCACTCATATGTTAACGTGGACAACGAGTTGCGATGTTCCTCTATTTTCTTCTTCAGTAGAAGTTTGTGACGTGTGGGACGACTTCGTGAATGACGTCGTCTCACGGCGTCCCCCGTGGCGTCTCCGCCCTCAGGGAGACGCCCATGTGCCGCATCTGTCACGACGGCGGCGCCCAGGAGGAGCTGCTGGCGCCGTGCCAGTGCTCCGGCACCTTGGCGCCGATCCACCGCAGCTGCCTGGAGCGCTGGCTGTCGGCCTCCGGGACCAGCGCCTGTGAGCTCTGCCTCTTCCAGTTCACCGTGCACAGGAAGTCCAGGCCGGCGCTCGAGGTACGGGGGACGCCACGGGGGACGCCAAGGGGGACGGGGGACGCCACGGGGGACGCCAAGGGGGACGGGCTCTCTTAAGGGGACGGGATCTCTTAAGGGGACGGGCTCTCTTTAGGGGACGGGATCTCTTAAGGGGACGGGATCTCTTAAGGGGACGGGATCTCTTAAGGGGATGGGATCTCTTTAGGGGACGGGCTCTCTTAAGGGGACGGGCTCTCTTAAGGGGATGGGATCTCTTAAGGGGACGGGATCTCTTAAGGGGATGGGATCTCTTTAGGGGACGGGCTCTCTTAAAGGGACGGGCTCTCTTAAGGGGATGGGATCTCTTAAGGGGACGGGATCTCTTTAGGGGACGGGCTCTCTTAAGGGGACGGGATCTCTTTAGGGGACGGGATCTCTTTAGGGGACGGGATCTCTTAAAGGGACGGGATCTCTTTAGGGGACGGGCTCTCTTAAGGGGACGGGATCTCTTTAGGGGACGGGATCTCTTTAGGGGACGGGATCTCTTAAAGGGACGGGCTCTCTTAAGGGGATGGGCTCTCTTAAGGGGATGGGCTCTCTTAAGGGGACGGGCTCTCTTTAGGGGACGGGATCTCTTTAAGGGACGGGCTCTCTTAAGGGGACGGGCTCTCTTTAGGGGACGGGCTCTCTTTAGGGGACGGGATCTCTTAAAGGGACGGGCTCTCTTAAGGGGACGGGCTCTCTTTAGGGGACGGGCTCTCTTTAGGGGACGGGCTCTCTTAAAGGGACGGGCTCTCTTAAAGGGACAGGCTCTCTTAAGGGGACAGGCTCTCTTTAGGGGCCCCTGCATCGAGGTGCAGGGGGCGCTCGGGGAGGCCGGTATGAGGAGAGTCCTCTGGAGGCTCACTGTGCTGGTCTTGTCCACTAGTGGCTGCAGAGCCCCGGTCAGCAGCGTGAGAAGCGCACCCTGCTGGGCGACGTGGCGTGCTTCCTGCTCATCACGCCGCTCGCCACCATCTCCGGCTGGCTGTGCCTCCGCGGCGCCATCGACCACCTTCACTTCTCCAGCCGGCTGGAGGCCGTGGGCCTCATCGCGCTGACCGTCGCCCTCTTCTCCATCTACCTGTTCTGGACGCTGGTGAGCAGCTCGGTCGCCTCTTTGACGCGACGTTGTGTTAATTACATCCAGTTGCTAGGTTACAGCGTCCGGCGTGTCGTCCTCAGGTGTCTCTCAGGTATCACTGCCGGCTGTACAACGGCTGGAGACGGTCCAATCAGAGGGTGGTCCTCCTCCTGCCCGGGTCGCACGGCGCCGCCTCGCAGCGAGGGAAGCAGCCGGTGGTCGTCTGAGCCCGGCGCCGTCCCCCAGACGGGCTCTTAAAGGGACAGGCTCTCATCAGGGCTCTCTTAAAGGGACGGGCTATCATTGGGGCTCTCTTAAAGGGACGGGCTATCATTGGGGCTCTCTTAAAGGGACAGGCTCTCATTGGGGCTCTCTTAAAGGGACAGGCTCTCATTGGGGCTCTCTTAAAGGGACAGGCTCTCATTGGGGATCTCTTAAAGGGACGGGCTCTCATCAGGGTTCTCTTTAGGGGACGGGCTCTCTTAAAGGGACAGGTTTTCTTTAGGGGGACGGGGTCTCTTAAAGGGACGGGTTTCTTTGGGGTTCAGGGTCTCTTTGGGGTCTCTGCTGGTCTTCTGTTCTTTGCACTTTACAGCAGCTCTAGTCTTCCTGGAGCTGAGGTCACATGTGTGAACGGCCGCGGCGAAGAAGCACGTAAAAAAAAGATGGCGGCGGATGGACTGCAGTATTCTGATGGACTTGATTTCGGCCAATCACACAACGGAAGGAGAAGCACAGTGGGCGTAACAGGAACTGCAGCGCGAGCGTGCCGATGATGAAGTGCGATGATGAAGAGCGATGATGAAGAGCGACCGGTGAACTGGAGGTGCCACTTGAAACAACAAGTAAACACCTGTGTATGTCAGCAGCCACCAGATTGGTGAGGTGCATGATGGGAAGTTAAGCCAGCGGTTCCAGTCTGAGGGTCGTGGTCCTGGTCTCTGGTCCTGGTCCTTGTCTCTGGTCTCTGGTCCATCGGGACACGTAAACCAAAAGCTTTTAAAACCTGAAACATGTTGGTCTGTTTTCATTTGTGTGATCAAATAAAATACAATGTACAGCTGCTGAGTTACTTATTTAAGGTTTTATAATCATTCATTTATAACTACTCCAGGCCTTCATGTAGAGTAATGTTATTTATATGAAATACTTTAGGATGTTTTACACCACCAGTTGATTAAGGATCCACGAGGAGGCCTGGGGGTCTTATAAGAAACACAAACAACTTATTCTTCCTCTTTAAGTCATTTATTTAGTGCTTTTGTATTTATTTTACTTTCAAATTATGAACATAAATTGTGAATAAAAAACAGATCATTTAGTGTTAATCCTCAAATTAAAGGGTTTAAGGGAGCGTTGCACCGTGTGCAGACATGTGACTATTCTCCAAACACGGAACAGGTTGTCACTTTTATTTTGAAGGTGATGTATATCTACTTCCGGTATCTATCGATCTTCTCTTCTAACTTGACGCAGCGCCACTCAGTGTGCGCATGACAGAAACGCCGTGAGCAGATATGACGTCACGAAGAGACCTCCACTAGTTCATGTACTTCAGTAAAAGTACTAATACCACATTTAACTCAGATGAAGTAGAAAGTACATTATTTACCCCTTAGATGTACAGTAAATATATACATGAATATATACTGTATATATATAAATAAATGAATATACATATATAAATATATACACATGTTTACATATATGCACAAACATATACAAATATATATATGTACTGCTGACATAAAACAATAATAACAGACAAATTCATCAAACAGGATGATTCAAAGCATACAGTTCATACACAGCATGAATGAACATATGAATATAACAATATTTCCATGACTTTTCCAAAACTTTTGGGATTTTATTTTTTTCTGGACTTTTCCAGGCCTGGAAATAAACATTTTACAATTCCAGGACGTTACCAGGTCACTTTTCCCGGTTCAGCTGGTGATGTGGAATACTTGTTCTCAATCAAACTGAAGGTGTGAGGATGAGCGACAGCGAGGATGCTGGACGTCAGTTATTATTATTATGAAGAAGCACACGCTGCATTATTGTTCCTTTCACGGTGGAGAGAAGCGTACGTCATGGAAGCCCAGTTCAACCACAAGTTATGAATAATAATAAAGATACGAGTGGTCAGAATTATTATTAAAATATCTCAATAAGTCATAGTTTTGACTTGAAGAGACATTAAGTTCCTTACTATTATAATAATAATAAGAACTTTTACTTTTATTCTTAGACGTTTGCTGACATTATCTCCCAAATGTGACGCCGAGGCTCCGCGTAACATCTGCTTATCTTAAACATATGATACTATATCATATTTATACTTAATATTATCAATATGATACATATCATTTGGGCCTATTTGTGATAAAACACTACGAAGACCTCCAGAGAGATGAGCCTCCTGCCGTCTATATATATATATTATATATACAAAAATATATATATAAATATATTTATTTTAAATATATATAAATATTTATAAGTGTATATATGTATGTATATATACATATATTAAAAATACATATATAAATATACATATTTATATAAAAATATATATATTTATGTATTTATAAATATATATAAAAATATTTATATGTATTTATACGAATTATAATCATAGTTTTGATTTAAGTAAAAATAAAACAGAAAGTATTTAAAATTAAATTAAATTATTGTCAGAATTGTCACATTTAGTCAAACCCTTTATGTTTGTATGAGTGTTTTTTCTCGTCTTGTCAAAGTGGGCTTCCATACGTACTTTTACTGCATGTTGCATGATTATAAATAAAAAATCATCCGTTTTATTTTAAATATATTTCTTCTTTTAAAATCTAAAACACTCAAAGCTGCAGAGTCTGAACTCAAAGTTCTGGTTCTGGACTCGGAGCTGCTCACGTGAAGAAGAAGACGTTTAAATAAATCAGAAAGAGACAGAGCGCCTCATTACAAAAATAAACTACTGAATGCTTTTCTTTATTCTACGAGAGACAGAGAACCTTAAAACCCTAAAACCCTAAAACACCGCCCACCTCCACCCTCCTGGAGTTCACCCTCCTTCATATGTTCTCTTTAAAGTCTGTATGTGCCGCCGCTCCCCGAGATACAATATGTACACACATAGTATACAATATGTACACACATAGTATACAGTATGTACACACATAGTATACAGTATGTACACACATAGTATACAATATGAACACACATAGTATACAGTGTGTACTCATAGTATACAATATGTACACACATAGTATACAGTGTGTACACACATAGTATACAGTATGTACACACATAGTTTACAGTGTGTACACACATAGTATACAGTATGTACACAATATGAACACACATAGTATACAATATGTACACACATAGTATACAGTATGTACACACATAGTATACAGTGTGTACACACATAGTATACAGTATGTACACACATAGTATACAATATGTACACACATAGTATACAGTGTGTACTCACATAGTATACAATATGTACACACATAGTATACAGTGTGTACACACATAGTATAGTGTGTACACACATAGTATACAGTGTGTACACACATAGTATACAGTGTGTACACACATAGTATACAGTGTGTACACACATCGAGACTGGATTACTGCAACTCCTTATTATCAGGCTGCTCTAATAAATCTCTTAGGTCCCTCCAGTTGATCCAGAATGCTGCAGCTCGTGTTCTCACTAAAACTAAGAAAAGAGATCACATCACTCCTGCACTAGCTGCTCTGCACTGGCTCCCAGTAAAATCAAGAATCACTTTTAAAATTCTTCTCTTAACGTACAAAGCCTTGATTGGTGATGCTCCATCATATCTTAAGGAGCTTGTAGTACCATATTGCCCCACTAGAGAGCTACGCTCACGAAATGCGGGACTACTTGTAGTTCCTAGAGTCTTAAAAAGTAGAATGGGAGCCAGAGCCTTTAGTTATCAAGCTCCTCTTTTATGGAACCAGCTTCCACCTTCAGTCCGGGAGGCAGACACAGTCACCTCGTTTAAGAGTAGACTTAAGACCTTCCTCTTTGACAGAGCTTATAGTTAGGGCTGAATCAGGTTCACCTGGTCCAGCCCCTTGATATGCTGCTATAGGCTTATAGCTGCCGGGGGACGTTTAGGATGCACTGAGTACCTATCTCCTCTTTTTTCTCTCCTTAAGGATGAATTTTCATCTCTCAATCACACGTTACTAACTCTGCTTTCTCCCCGGAGTCCTTGTGACTTCACGTCTCATGGGGTCATCGGACCCTATGAGACGGCATAGATTCTATCTGCCTGATGGATCATCGAGGTCTGGGTCGTGGAATTCCTGCTCCTGACTACGCCACTGTCCTGTTGAGACTCCGCCCACTGTTGAGACTCCGCCCACTCCTCCTCCCCACCGCCATCTGCCTGATGGATCGTGGAGGTCTCCATCGTGGAATATGCCTACTATGAACTATTCATACACTCTGTCATATTCATTGAATGTATTTAAACTCTAAATCTGTCCTTCTGGTCACATTACATCTATTGTTCTGTCCATCCTAGGAGAGGGATCCTCCTCTGTTGCTCTCCTGAAGGTTTCTTCCCTTTTTTTCCCCCTGAAGGGTTATTTGGGAGTTTTTCCTGGTCCGATGTGAGGTTTTGGGGCAGGGATGTCTATGTGTACAGATTGTAAAGCACTCCGAGACAAATTTGTAATTTGTGAAATTGGGCTATACAAATAAACTGAATTGAATTGAATTGAATACAGTGTGTACACACATAGTATACAGTGTGTACACACATAGTATACAGTGTGTACACACATAGTATTCAATATGTACACACATAGTATACAGTATGTACACACATAGTATTCAATATGTACACACATAGTATACAGTATGTACACACATAGTATACAGTGTGTACACACATAGTATACAGTGTGTACACACATAGTATACAGTGTGTACACACATAGTATACAATATGTACACACATAGTATAGTGTGTACACACATAGTATACAGTATGTACACACATAGTATACAATATGTACACACATAGTATACAGTGTGTACACACATAGTATACAGTGTGTACACACATAGTATTCAATATGTACACACGTAGTATACAGTGTGTACACACATAGTATTCAATATGTACACACATAGTATACAGTGTGTACACACATAGTATTCAATATGTACACACATAGTATACAGTGTGTACACACATAGTATACAATATGTACACACATAGTATACAGTGTGTACACACATAGTATACAGTGTGTACACACATAGTATTCAATATGTACACACATAGTATACAGTGTGTACACACATAGTATTCAATATGTACACACATAGTATACAGTGTGTACACACATAGTATTCAATATGTACACATAGTATACAGTGTGTACACACATAGTATACTGTGTACACACATAGTATACAGTGTGTGTACACACATAGTATACAGTATGTACACACATAGTATACAGTGTACACACATAGTATACAATATGTACACACATAGTATACAGTGTGTACACACATAGTATTCAATATGTACACACATAGTATACAGTGTGTACACACATAGTATTCAATATGTACACACATAGTATTCAATATGTACACACATAGTATACAGTGTGTACACACATAGTATTCAATATGTACACACATAGTATACAGTGTGTGTACACACATAGTATTCAATATGTACACACATAGTATACAGTGTGTACACACATAGTATTCAATATGTACACACATAGTATACAGTGTGTACACACATAGTATTCAATATGTACACATAGTATACAGTGTGTACACACATAGTATACAGTGTGTACACATAGTATACAGTGTGTACACATAGTATACAGTGTGTGTACACACATAGTATACAGTATGTACACACAGTATACAGTGTGTACACACATAGTATACAATATGTACACACATAGTATACAGTGTGTACACACATAGTATACAGTGTGTACACACATAGTATTCAATATGTACACACATAGTATACAGTGTGTACACACATAGTATTCAATATGTACACACATAGTATACAGTGTGTACACACATAGTATTCAATATGTACACATAGTATACAGTGTGTACACACATAGTATACAGTGTGTGTACACACATAGTATACATTGTGTACACACATAGTATACAGTATGTACACACATAGTATACAGTGTACACACAGTATTCTCAGGTGTTATGAATAAATAATAAAATGTGATCTGGAGTCTGGTTCCAGGGCGAGTCCCTTTCCTTCGGTCTGACCTGGAGTCCCTTGTTGTGGTTCTGGGTCGGTCCGCTGCCCCTACAGGTGCTGCAGGGCCTCCTGGGCCTGCTCCGTGTACACGCCGTCTCTCCCCGGCCACGAGCCCAGGCCGGCGTCCGGGTCCCCCCCCCGCTGCTTGTCCCGCGAGAAGAAGCTAAACCTGGAGACGGAGGAGAGGAAACGAGTGAAGGGAGTAGAGTGTGTGTGGAGTGTGTAGAGTGTGTGTGTAGAGTGTGTGTGGAGTGTGAAGAATGTGTAGAGTGTGTGTGGAGTGTGTAGAGTGTGTGTGGAGTGTGTGTAGAGTGAAGTTAGCAGTTGTGGCCTTTCAGACTGTATTATCGTTGACATATTAATTGTGATTTCTTGGTAGAGTTACTGTCAACAAACGAGTTGATTTGCTCCTGACGTTCAAAACTAAAATGTCCCGTCCGTCCCTCGACGGGAAGGTTTACATGTTTAGTTTGCGTGTACAAATATGCACAAATATGCACATATGTGCACAAATGTAGGTCATTATGGTCATTATGGTAACCATGGTAACCATGGAAGCGGGTGACAACAGTGCGATGCCAACAAAGAGCGTGAAGCGGCGGATGGAGGGAGGATCTTTTTCTCGTGGAATATGTCACAGATGAGGAGAAACACCGCGACGTAAAAATACTGTTACTCTGTAGTATGTGTGTGTGAAAGTATTTATGCACGTACGCATGTATGAAAGTACGTATGCAAGTATACAAGTAGACAAGTATGTGTGTATATATACACACAATTATCCACCACAGGGCTCAGATTTCTATCACATGTTATGTTTGCAGTGTATTAAAGTAAAACATGACGAGTTAATGACCGGTTCACAGTTATTCAACCAATATTTTAAAAAGAGCTAAAAGCTTTAGGTTGTAAATTAAAACAGAATAATCTTTATGCGTTTAGAGAGCGTCACCGTGGCAACAGACGACAAGACCACATGTACATTCTGACTGGCTGATTTTCATGATCTGCAGGCGTCCCATTGGACAACAGCAGAGAGACAGACCCACAATCAGCCAATCAGAACACGACAAAGCTGGGGAAGAGGCTATAAAACAAGCTGGCACATGCGGGGGCTGAAGAGTGACTGACTCCGAAGCCAAATAGTCATACAAGCGACATGAGGCGTCTGATTGGCTGAGTGGGGTCGTCTGGGATCAAAGCCGCTGCCACCATCGGCATAATGGCCGTGAAGATCCTGTTCCACAAAGGTAAAGACACACAGACAGGTAGAGGTGTGTGTGTGGGGGGGGGGGGGGGGGCAGAGGACACATCAACCGGTGGCTTCTCATGTCAAGTTAAACCAAGAAATCCTTGTTTTGCACCGTGGGAATTGTCTGTGTGTGTGTGTGTGTCTGTGTGTGTGTCTGTGTGTCTGTCTCTGTGTGTGTCTGTGTGTCTGTGTGTGTGTGTGTCTGTCTGTGTGTGTGTGTCTGTGTGTGTCTGTGTGTCTGTGTGTCTGTCTGTGTGTGTGTGTCTGTGTGTGTGTGTCTGTGTGTGTGTGTGTCTGTGTGTGTGTATGTGTCTGTGTGTGTGTGTCTGTGTGTGTGTCTGTGTGTGTCTGTGTGTGTGTCTGTGTCTGTGTGTGTGTCTGTGTGTATCATGTGATATACCTGACCTATGACCAAAGCATGCTAATCAATAACCGTGCACATGAGCTGAAAGGAAAAGACTGAAGACTGCCCCCGGTGGTCACATGACTGCACTGCACTGTAAACACACACTGTAACTATCTTCTCACGAGAGTCCTAATAGTCCAGGCAATCTAGCCAATTTTACCATTAAAAATGGAAATAAATGCAACAGAATTTATTTTTGCACAGAGGTCTTCTATGAAGTGTCCTGAATAACATACTAAAAGTCCTAAGAAATTACTGTTGCGGAAAAAGGTTAAATATGCAAAAATCCAAGATGGCCGCCATAATTACATAATGTTTCATATCTCCACTTTTATAAGAGACATTTGAATGATTTAAAATACGATTACACATTTTTTGGACATGAGAAATCATTTAAAGTATGTTTTGACTTGATCGGATGTAATGGTCATGGAAGAAAATCCAATATGGCCACCAAAAATCCATTTCTTATTATATATATATGTGCACTGATATGACATTTAATTAAATTGTATACTAATATAATCAAGGCAGGTAAGTATTTTGTAGTTTATTAACTACATTGAACTTTAGTAACATACTTATCAACATAAATTCTACACATCACATGAAGAGTATAGCAGAAAGGTGACACAACATGCTACTATTGTCAATACAGTGATTGATCATTGTAGATGTTACACTGTTGGAATGGGTCCAACTCAACCGTCATCATCATATGCATTTGACAAATCTGGTAACTGAGTTGGTCCAGCTTACACCACGGCATTCTCTGCACACATTTGTGCAAGGCAGGCCATATTTTCGGCATGTGCACCTTTCGGATGGTTCAGTCCTTTTTACAGCTATGACAGTTGACGGCCAGCAGTTCTGATGAAGCGGCTGGTTGGTCGATCTGTATTGGCTGGTATCGCCCATCAACAACGTTCCATCCATAGTCCTCTGGGCTCATATCGATGCAGGCATCTTCCTATTCCATAACCTAATAGTATACACAAAGGCTGTGATACTAAGAGGAGCCAGAGGTTGGTGGTAGACTTTGGGATTCCATGGCGGCGGTGACTTTTAAAACCTTGTCACAGAACCACCGGTATAAGAAGCCGTCTATTCCTTCGTCTTCGGCACCACCATACATTGACACCAATGCCTTCTCTCCTGCTGCAATGATCGCCTCCATTGCTGAATGAGATTGACTGAACACTTTGGCCTGATTGTAAAAGACAAGGTCATTCTCGATCATCTTGAGTGCCACGCCCTTCCCGAGACCAAACAGACGACAGGTAGTATTACAGCCTGAAATTGCGTGGACAAAGAGCGGGTGATCACAAAGTTTACGACCGAGCAACTCCCTGGATTGTTTTATGCAACAAACTCTCTTCTACTTGGTGGAGTGTTTCGGCTCCGGTGCCATGAACAACATGTGTGCGTCCATTTTGACATGGTGCAGTAGGAGAATCAGCAAGTCTGTGTCCTCCCTGATCAGTTCAGTGTCTTTTGTTTGGGTAGAAGCAACTGCTGTTTGAACAATTAACGCAACGCCGTTGTGCGTTGCCTGGTCTATGCTACAGCCAGTTCCATCCAGCTTGTCGCTTATGGATGCATCGCTGCTTGTTTGCTTTGGTGTTCAGGAAATCTTCTCTCTTTGATTGAATCATTATGTCACCACCGAAGTGTCTTGTCACACCAGCACAAGCCCCTGTTCTTCTCAGTTGTGTAGCATCTTTAGTTGCGGACTCATCTTTGTACCCATAAAAGACAACGACAGCAGCTCCATACGTGTGTGTGACGTGCATAGCGTACATTTGACACACACTGTCAGATGTAGATCAGCTTGGTCATGGCATGCAATGAAGTAGAACACCACCATCTAGTACATACTGGACATTTGCATTGGGTTCTCGTTGCTCTCCCTTCATAAACTGCTGAGCACATCGGCCAGTGTTGCCTTATTTGCCTGCAGGGGGAGTGCAGCTAATTCAAACAGTGCAGAGCTCATACTTGAATAAGGATAAAACATCTTCTGTCCGATAGTTATTAACCTCTGAATTATCAACTGTGGATCCACCGTTACAGGTTGTCATTTGACCTCCACTGTTGATCTTGATCCAGGTGTCGTGGCCTGGTCAGCTTTCCTGAAGACATAATTTTCTACAGATACCCCGACCAAGGAGTCTAGAATATCTTCCCAATTTCTCTTGATCGGTCAACGTTGACTCCTTTTGGGCCGTCATGCCATTGGCGATGTTGACTGCTGGTATGGACATGACCCACAGTAGGTGTTGAGTTTCGGTCATGCTTTTTCCTCGTGTCAGGCCTCCGTGCGTCTTTACGCGCCTCAGAAATGTCTATGTGTACAGATTGTAAAGTTCTCTGGGGCAAATTTGTGATGTTGGGCTATTTAAAATATACTGAATTGAAATCATTGGCAAGAACATCGTTGTGGCCTTTCCTGGGTGTTGACAATGATGCAACATCTGCATCATACCAGCCCATGCTTGTCTTGGAGAATGAAGGAATAGCGAGCTCTTCCATAAGACATCTAGCTGTGCTGTTGGATCTTCTGCCTCAAACAATACAAGGGGTAGATATTAGGGATGCACCGATCCATATCGGCCGATATTCCCATTATCGGTTTTGAACGGCGTTCTCAAAACGGCCGATCAGATGACGTAACATCTGCGAGAACTATCAGACGTTTCAATCGCGGCGCATCGCAACGGAGACGATGCGCCCGGCGAGGGGCGCAGAGTGAGAGGTCAGAGGGGATCCTCACCACCGAGCGGCGTCCCCGTCCCCCGAGTTGAATCTCTGGGTCGACTCAGCCGACTCTGTGTCTGAGCCCCTATAGACTGATGTTGACGGTAAACACATTCCATCAGGAGCTAAGAGGGTTTTGATAACGTTAGCGGAAGGATTTATGTGACAACATCCGGGTTTGCAAAGTTAGCGGAAAGAACCACGTGAAACAACATCCGTTTTTCAAAATAAGATGTCGACAAATCATACACTAGCATATAAAAGTAAACGATGAACTGTTTTTGTATCTTTATAGATCGTTTCTGAGATTTAGCTTAAATTAAGCTAACATTAAAACATTTTTACTGTACCAAGGAAGAGTTTATAAAAATAAGTCAGACTTTTGTATTTTAAAAAAAGTCCTGGAAATAGATTTCCCCAAGAGTTCCAGGAAATGAATGATGCAGATGTGTTCCATACATATCTGAAATCCCCTATAATAGCAATCAAACAATTTTAATGTATCAATTAGGACATTTTTCAAAGTAAAAGTCCTAAATGTTTAAAGAAATGTGTAATTTCTTTAATGTTTTAGTTGCTTTATATATGTATTTCCTCATAGTCCGAGGCAATAATGCTACACAATAAATAGAATGCTTCAATCGACACCGTGATCGGTGATCGGTATTATCGGATCGGCAGATACTGATTTCAGTGATCGGTGATCGGTTTTATCGGTGATCGGCAGGTACTGATTTCAGTGATCGGTGCATCTCTAGTAGATATGTAAGAGATGGTAGTGCTGGAGTGATCTTGAAGTATCGAATGTTGATGCGACCAACAGCAGCAATGTCTGCAGCGGTCACATTTGCTTTAGGAATATGCTTCTGTTCTTCGTTGGTGTTGCGTTGCAGCACGCCACTGACCAATTGGTGGTCATATCAGATTTTTTTCCATGACGATTGCCTCCAATCAACTCGTAACCTATTCTAAATGATTCCTTATGTCCAAAAACTGTATAATAGTATTTTAAATAATTAAAATATCTCTTGTGATAGCGAAGATATGAGACATTATAGATTTATGGCGGCCATCTTGGATTTTTGCATATTTAACCTATTTCCGCAACATTAATTTCTTAGGACTTTTAGTATGTTA
This sequence comes from Pseudoliparis swirei, assembly GCF_029220125.1. NCBI lineage: Eukaryota > Metazoa > Chordata > Actinopteri > Perciformes > Liparidae > Pseudoliparis > Pseudoliparis swirei. The sequence continues at coordinate 2,140,258 of NC_079402.1, read as the reverse complement.
TTCAGGACACTTCATAGAAGACCATTGTGCAAAAATAAATTCTGTTGCAATTTTTTCCATTGAAAAAGTTAGTTTGCCTGGACTATAAAGGCTCTGGACTGATGGTCTTGAATCTTGAATCTATTCACTTATGGAACAAATAAGTGTAACACGTGTAAGTGGAGGGAGGCGGCGCTGTGTGGGTGTCTGTGTGTCTGTGTATGTGTGTGTGTGTGTCTGTGTATGTGTGAGTGTGAGTGTGTGTGTGTGTGTGTTCAACGTACAGCCGCTTGATTCCGGACTCCGGCTGGGCCGAGGAGCGGGAGCGAGTCCTCAGCTCGGGCGAAGGAGACGAAGACGTGGTGACGATGTCGTCCTCCGTCTCCTCGCTGCGAACACAAGACGCATCGTCAACGACGACGAGCCGACCGGGCGAGAGCCCGCCGCCCGCCGCCGGTACCTCTTGTAGTAGGTCAGCTCCTCCTGCAGCAGGAAGACTTTGGCCTTGAGCTCGTTCCTCTCGTGGAGGACGTCCCGCAGCTCCTGCAGCGTGAAGCGGGGCCGGTTGGGGTCCAGGGGGTCCAGGCCGGCCGCGTCCTCCTCGCACAGCGCCTCCTGTGGAGAGACGACGGCGTCACGGGGGAAACTAAGCGAGAAGGAAAGGAAAAGGAACGGAGGCGAGGGAAGGAAGTGAGGATACCTTTGTAAAATATTGGAACACAGCCGGCATGTCCTCAGCGCACATCGCCTCCTGGTGGCAAACCGTCCGCTCTGAGGTTCCAATACATTTGTTTGGCCCTTCCCTCCCTTCACGCTAACACTGTGTTGTGTTGTCAACTCAAACGAGACGTTCACAGTCACGGTTAAAGAGCAACATGAAGACACTCATGCACTGAGAAGAAACCCAAAGGACATGGATCCATGACCAACGGGCCGGGCAAGTTCTTTTAATTGCATCGTCATCTGAAGAAGATCGACCTCAACTGATGAAGGTTGACTGAGAAAAGGTTCAGGGAAATATCCAAAACACTCGTCTTCCAAACAAACGGCAACACTAGCATTTCAGCTAATTAGCTCATATATATAGATCTAATTAGCTAATATATATATAATTAGCTAATATATATATATATATATATATAATTAGCTAATACATATATATATATAATTAGCTAATATATATATAATTAGTTAATATAATATAAATATAATTAGCTAATATATATATGTATAATTAGCTAATTATATATATAATTATATATTAGCTAATTATATATATATAAATATATAATATATATTTATAAATATATAATTATATATATAATTAGATAATATATATATTATATAATTAGCTAATATATATACTGTATATATATATATATAATTAGCTATCTAATGTCTGTGTGTCTTGTGTTGTGCTGCTGCTGTCTGGCTGTTAGCCGTGTGTGAACTCAACTTAATGTAATAAATGATAACGTGCATGAGAGATGTGACGGAGAGACACTGAGCAGATTTAACCTTCCTCACATTAACGGGTAGAAAGTAAACAAGTCTCTATAGTCCATCATTTGAGGTCCTGGAGCTCTTTTAATGACCTCATCTTCTTCTTCTACAGTCATTTAAATGGCACTTGCCTGAAGAACGATGTCAACAAATCAACTTCCATGAGTCACGTGACCGTAGCGGGCGCACGCCGTGCATTAGTATTCATTTTCTGTTGAAATCCGTGCGGAAAACTCGATGCGTCGACAAACACGTCACGAATGCATCCGTGGATTCAAAGTGACGCAATCTGATTGGCCGGATGGAAACCAGCAGAGCAGCATCATGCGGTTTCAACCAGCATTCATACAGTCAGCGCTTCAGGTTCACGGTGCATTCAGGGACAACTTCAAGTGCTGTTAGAGGCCGAGCTAAGTTTAGAAAGGTCGTCCAGAAGGTCTCGCCCAGTTGGCCGACACTCTTTGCCCTTTAGCCCCCCGCGGGTTGAGCTAACGGGGCGCACTCATGTTAGTCCACGAGCTCGTTGTGTTTCTATTGGTTGTTGTTCTCGGGGGGCGGGGTTAAGGGTCAATCACAGCACTCTGGGTTGCTAGCGAGCACGTCCGTATTACCCAAAGCAACACCGCCTCTTCCTCCTCGTCCTCATCCTCGTGGCCCTCTGGGCTGAGGGAACCGGGCGGTCGGGCCGAGGACGGGTCCGACCCGCCCAGCACCGGCTCAGAGGACCCGGGTCTGTCCGACCCGCCCTCGGCCCCCAGAACCACAGCTTGACCACGCTGGTGGGGCAAGAGACACGTTTACCTCCTTTGACCAGATGCTTTTATTGACTCATGCACTGTAATTGTAATTGTAATTAGTTGTAAAATACAAGTGAACAGACCTACATTATAAATATAAATAATAGGACTGGCCTGCGTAGATGCATTTATATTTATAAGCATATTTTAACGTCTAACCTCAAGGAATGGTTTAAGTACTTTTTGGAAAATAAGCGTATTAGTTTTTTGCTGAAAAATCATCGACGGTTAGCGTAGCTTAGCATAAAGACTGGAAACAAAGGGAAACAGCTAGCCTGGCTCAGTCCAAAGGTAAAAAAAGAATATTCCAGAAACATTATATTATTATTAAAATATTATTACATTATATAGATGTTATGTGGTGGAAAGAAATGTCTCTTCTACCTGTGAGTCTTTAAGCTAAGCTAACGGTCTCCTGGCTGTAGCTTAATGCTGAACATACATGATTGTTGTATTGATGTTAATCTCAGCAAGAAATTAGGATTATTATTTTGCGGTTTCTTTCTAAACCTAAAACTAATTTCAACATTAATTCCGGACTAAACCCTCGGATGAATCTTTTCTTGGTTCCCTGTGGTACCTCTGCCGGTGAGGGTTCCTCAGGGTTCTTGCCGGGCAGGTCTCCCTGAAGCCGTTCCCTCAAACGGGCGACTTCCTGCCGCAGGGCGCCGACTTCCTGCCCCCGCGTCTGAGCGCCGGCCTCCAGCTCCACCTTCTGCTCGATCAGCGATTTCCCCTGAGCCTCCATCACGGAGATCTTATGGCGCAGGTCGTGGTTGATCTTCATGAGGCGAGACTGCTGCTGCTGGAGCTGACAGAAGCAAGGGATTATGGGTAAATCATCAAGGATATTTGATGTTGTAATGTATAAACCCACAGTATCGTGTATGTTGTGCCCAGAAATTTAATATTAGTATCATGACCACAAACATTCTCATTTTAAATAAAGGAATATCATATCATATCATATTTCACTAAAAATTACATCAAAATACAGGCGTCCCTATAATATAGACGAGAAATACACATTATTAATTCTATAAAAATCAATTAATCACATTTTTAGAGAGTTAAACAGACCGATTTCTTCGCTCAGCTCGTGTCATGTGATCTCGCATTGCGTTAATAAAACCTCTTGTCCCCACATTAATTTAAATATGACATTTAAGAAGCCAGAGTGTAAAGTCAGTAAAGTAGAGAATCATCACGGCCGGACGGCGCCTTACTGCTTCCACGTCCTCGTTTTTCAGCGTGAGCTCGCGGTCCTTGGCTCGGATCTCGTCCCTCTGCTTGTCCACCACCTCCTTCAGCTTCTTCATCACCTGCCGCTCCCTCTCCGTCATACCTGGAGACACGAGAAGATCGTTCAATTCTTTATTAACATGTTTTTATTGGGGGAGGAAAGTCATTTAGCTGGACAGGGGGACCCTATATTTGTGTGCAAATGTGTGTGTGTGTGTGTGTGTGTGTGTGTGTGTGTGTGTGTGTGTGTGTGTGTGTGTGTGTGTGTATGTGTGTGTGTGTGTCTCTAGTGAAACCAGGCTGGGTCATGTTGATGTAAATGAGGGTTAGCCACCTCTAAAAACATCCTCCATTGCATATATTTTAAACAGTGTCACTTGGTGGTGGTTTGTTTTATCACACAGAAGGAGCGTCTCCACTGGGATAGAAAAACATTCAGAATTTGAGGAATATTTAAACTTGAGTTCATATTTTGGTTCTCAGGACTCCCCAAAAATGTCTGTGATTAAAAGTATGCTGTTATGCAATTCTGAAGAGGTGTCCCCACGCAACACCTCCTAGTCAAGGTCCTCACGGGGCGGCCATTACAAGTATGTGTGTGTGTGTGTGTGTGCAGCAGGTGTCCCTGTACACTGAGGCTGGTCTGTCCACAGAGTGTCGGGGTGACTGTCCTCTGTGTGAGACCACCAGAGACTGGCTCGCTGTCACACACAAGAGAAGGCTTCCTTTGTGTGTGTGTGTGTGTGTGTGTGTGTGTGCTCACCCTCGTGCCTCTGCAGGTCCTCCTCGCTCATGGGGTCCTTGTTGGCCATGTTGGTGAGCAGGCTCTGGTTCTCCTCCTGCAGCTGGGCGATCTGGGTGAGCAGGTCCTGAGCCTCTCCTCTCCACACGTCCTCCACCAGCTCCAACTCCTGCAGCACATTACGATGACGTCATCACGGGGAGCATGATGGAGCATGATGGAGCATGATGGAGCATTATAGAGCACTATAGAGCATTATAGAGCATGGTGGAGCATTATAGAGCATGATGGAGCATGATGGAGCATTATAGAGCATTATAGAGCATGATGGAGTATGGTGGAGCATTATAGAGCATTATAGAGCATGATGGAGCATTGTGGAGCACGTTGGCTACTCCATTCGTAGAGACGACCTTGTCTACGTCCTTAAAGACGACCTTGTCTACGACCTCGTCTTCGTTCGCAAAGACGACCTCGTCTTCGTTTCGCAAATACATCCTTGTCTACTTCCATAGAGACGACCTTGTCTACGACCTCGTCTTCGTTTCGTAAAGACGACCTCGTCTTCGTTTCGTAAAGACGACCTCGTCGACCTCGTCTTCGTTTCGTAAAGACGACCTCGCCTACCACTGCAAAGACGACCTCATTATACATGTTTCCTCTCTGGTTTTGGATGCATTGTCTAATTCTCTTCTTCTAACGACTCGTTGGTCGAGCCGCACAGGGACACTGTGCCGGAGTTCATCAGAGAACCAGGAGCACTTCATCACCTCGGGAGTTAATCAGTGATCTGCATCACGAGAAACTTACACATCAACTAAACACAGATAATGATCTGTTTGTTTGTGTTGTGACTTTGGAAAGACCAAAGATCACAAACAACAACACAAACAGTTCTGAGAGGTGAAATCCACCGTTTAGTGAATGAGTCTGTTGGCCTTGAAGAGATCAGAGACAACGGAAAGTGTCTCTAGAAGTCCTTCTGTAGAGCCGGTATAGAATCTGTTGGGCCTCTAGGACATCACAGCAGAACTGGTTCTTATATTCAACTCGCTGTCGTAGATACTTTGATGACTAATTTCAAACAATAAATCACACGCTCGACGAATATAACTGGAGGGTGAAGAGTTTCCAGCTGAGTCAGGGACAAACTTCCCGTTGGCTGTTCATCGTCTAAACAAACAGGAAGTGCATCCGAATGACTCGGACCAATCAACCCAGAAACTGTCCAGAGGAATTCTCACTCATTTCCTAAAGTTCTACGAACCATAAATAAATTGATCAATAAAAACATCTGGCAGATGAATCCAGGTGAAGATGAACTCCATCTCAACCAATCAGAAGAGTAAAATGTATAAATATTGTTGCATATATAAATATAGATATTTATATAAATTCATATTTATATATATTTAAATAAATATATATTTATATATAGATATTTATATATACAGTATATATAAAAGTATATATATATATAAGTATATAAAAGTATATATATATATATATTTATATACTAAAAGCAACAGGAACTCAACATGTGTGATTTAACCTGAGGAAGTTATCAGATTATTTACTCAAGTAAAAGTACCACTGCTCAACCAATCAGAAGAGTAAAATGTATAAATATTGTTGCATATATAAATATAGATATTTATATAAATTCATATTTATATATATTTAAATAAATATATATTTATATATAGATATTTATATATACAGTATATATAAAAGTATATATATATATAAGTATATAAAAGTATATATATATATATATATTTATATACTAAAAGCAACAGGAACTCAACATGTGTGATTTAACCTGAGGAAGTTATCAGATTATTTACTCTAGTAAAAGTAGCACAGCTCAGCCTTTAACTCAACATCCAGTGTCATTAGTGAGGCCAAGTCCCCAACGCCACTGTATTATACATACAGGACTGTCTCAGAAAATTAGAATATTGTGATAAAGTTCTTTATTTTCTGTAATGCAATTAAAAAATTATTAAATATTAAAAGAATAAAAGGCTTGCAATATTTCAGTTGATTTGTAATGAATCCAGAATGCATGACATTTTTGTTTTTTTAATTGCATTACAGAAAATAAAGAACTTTATCACAATATTCTAATTTTCTGAGACAGTCCTGTATATGTTATATTCACGTGTCTCCAGACCTTCCGGTGCCTGCGCTCCTTCTCCAGCCGCTCCAGCCGCTCCAGCCGCAGCTTGTCCAGCTCCAGCCGCAGCTCCTCGGCCTCCGGCCGGACGCAGCCGCGGCTCACCATCACCTCCAGGATCTCCAGCACGCGCACCACTTTGGGCATGAGGCGGGACAGCGCCTCGCAGCCGTGCTGGTCGATGATCCGCTCGAACTCCTGGCCCACCACCGCGGCGATGTCGTACACGTCCATCACCGTGAGGTCCGCGACGTTCTTCTCCAGGGCCGAGCCGGGGTCCTCCATGTCGGGGGGCGTCCCGAACTTCCTCCCGCTGGAAGGACAGTCCCGTTAAAGTTGAGCGCAACTCTTCCGCTGTGACGTTAAACTACAGACACGTAGGACGTTTATCGGCATTAAAAGACACCGTAACTATCGTTAGTCCATCTCGAACGACTGAGGGCCGGTAGTTTGATTTATTTGGGGTAAATATCGGCTGCGGCCCATCGCTGTCCCGACTGTCCGCTTCTCCTAGCTAGTGGATCGTCAAGTCCGCCATCTTGGAGCATAGCATTTCCGCCTTAACGTTTCAAAATAAAACCAATGTTTTTATTTTTACAGTACTCGTCCTTTAAGTGTAGAACAGTCCCGTTAAAGTTTAGCGCAACTCTTCCGCTGTGACGTTAAAACTACATTCATGTATAACGTTTATCGGCATTAAAAGACACCATAACTATCGTTTATCCACCTCTACGACTGAGTCCCGGCCGGTAGTTTGATTTATCGGCTGCGGCCCGTCGCTGTCCCGACTGTCCGCGTCTCCTCGCTAGTGGATCGTCAAGTCCGCCATCTTGGAACATAGCATTTCCGCCTTGACGTTTCAAAATAAAACCAATGTTTTTATTTTAACGGTACTTGTACTTTAAGCGTTTCTATTTTAAAATGAAGAGAAATGCATTTCCTTTAGAAATTCTAAAACATAAGCAATGTTTTTAGATGTTTTACATTTGAGTACGTAATTACACATCAGTTGAAGATTTGAACCGTTCCATTGATGCACGAAAAACAAAGTCAAACTCAAGTACAGGAGAAAACTTCTTTTAATCATTCAACTAAGATGATAACAGGCCGAGCATGCATAGCAACACAACACACAAAGTACTTCAAAACACTTCAAATATCAAAAGAATACAATTAGGGCTGGGCACATTAACGCATTAATCTTGCGTTAACGCATCAATTAATTAACGCCGACAATTATTTTATCGCGCGTTAACGCATGTTTTATTATTTATTTTATTCTTGTAAAAGTTTGTTGCTCACAGGCTTTTATTTTGTAAAAGTCTGCTTCTGATTGCTGCGGAACCGGAAAAGAAAGTCATTCGCGGTTTAACAAACATGGAGAGGAGTACGGAGATTTTAAATGGCCATTTTCAATTTAAAGTTCTTAAAGACGGCGGAGTCGACAGAAACAAAGTCATATGTAACACTGCCAAGATGAATCGTCTTATCACCGGAGTACTTCCAGTCTTAAATATCACTGGACATCCCTCGGTGACCACAATGACCTCGGAGTGACTGAGCATTATATTGATGAGAAGTGGGCGCTGCATTCACATGCCCTGACTGATGAACAGAGGAGACATTCTGCTGACACTTTACTGAAGTTGCACAGCAGTGGAATGTGTCAAATAAAGTCACCACACTGAGCACAGATAGAGCACCAGAGATGATCGCTGCTGCGAGACGACTGCCTTTGATCATGTCCCTGCTTCACAGTCTCCAGCGCTCTGTCAGTGTCTCTGCATCACTGCGTTTGACAATGTCCTGACAGATTTTATGGCACTTTAGTTCATATGGCAGAACATTTAAAATAGAAGTGCGCTATACACTACTTTTGAATTAATTATTGGATTTTGCGTATACAAATGCGATTAATCAGGGAAATCATGCGATTAATCGCGATTAAAAATTGTAATCGTTGCCCAGCCCTAAATACAATCAACACTTCTCATTTCGCGGTGGCCCCCGGGGGCATCAGTCCTCCGTCTTATGAATACAATCAAACAATAAAACGCTATTTCATTTCTTTTGTCTAAGAATTCTAAAAGAATGATTGAACAATGAACAGATTACAATCCGTCCGATTCTAATGTATTTCTTCCTGACACTTGTACTTTCAGTGCTTAGTCAACTTATTTAAATACACGCGGGTAGTGGGATCAAGTCTCCAGCACCCTGCCGCTTTTCTTGCATCAGTAATATAATAAGATAAACAAAATTAAAATCCATTAAAAAGGAAAATCGCATACTCGTTTTTTTTTTTTTTTTTAAAGACACAAGTCGGTCCTCGAGTTTAAACGTGGTTTAAAAAAACTAAACCGGAACTACAAATACAAACAGTGTTCGAACAGCAGGTGAAAATACATCTCCCAAAAAAGCAGTTTAGAATTTGTTTTCTATCAACAAGAGAAATAAAAACCTATTTCTTTCTTGTGAATACGCTACAAAAAATAGAAAAATAGTTCTAGTGTTAGAGTTGGCAGCAGACTGGGCTCAGGGGGGTGGAGGCGGTGCTTCACATGACGGAGCAGCCCCTCTTGGCGGTGCGAGGGTCTCCCTGCACAGAAACAACGCAAGATAAACGTCAACTTCCTGTTTGAGCTTTTATTCTGAAATGTGTCATATGCAAACAAACAAATGCACATTTAGTCGTCGACTGTTCACATAAATCCCAGAGCCGCTCTGACACACGGACCTCAGGCCGATCGTCTCACCTTCTGGTGGAAGAGTTCTTCATCGACGGCCTCCACGCCATCGTCCTCCTCCTCTTCTTCTTCTTCAATTGCCGTCTTGTATGTTGTGATTCTCTTTGCCACATTCTGCCACACACACACACACGTTAAATCTCACCAACGAGCCGACTCTCCAGAGCAGGAGTGCGGCTGGCGGTCTCACCTCTCCCTGAGGGTTGACGAGCCCCACCTGGACGTCCACCCCGGCCCCCCAGGAGGAGTGGCTCTTCCACACCAGGTCTGTGGGCGGCTTGGAGCTCACGCCGGCATCGCACGCCCACACCTGCACACGGCCCAAAAGTCACTTCACATTCCACACGACCGGAACCGGCATCGCGCTCGACTCGGTGTTCAGGGCGACGTCGCCCCTAAAAACAAACGGACGACTCTCACCGTGACCTTGTGGCCGCCCTTCAGGACGAATTTGGGCGTGAACTTGTAGGTGGCGGTGTCCTTTCCGATCGTCTTCATCATCTCGTAACCGACCATCGCCTGGTCCTGAACACAAGGAACGCGTCAGTCAGTTCTACCGGGTCTCCACGAACCCTCGAACCCTCCCATGGGAACAGCCCCCCCCCCTGGAGCCAGAATGGAATGATCCACAGAGCCTCACCTCGTCTCCGTTGTTGTGGAGGC